>NW_010413239.1:29063-43735 GCF_000710305.1 Buceros rhinoceros silvestris | reverse complement strand
TACACGGCATAACATTTCATAGAACTTTTAAACCTATTGTGATTTTTATTTCCTGAAGGCTTTTGTCTGATGTGGACATTAGCAGATAAAACAGGTATCCTACTAGCAAAATAATAATCTAATTTATAGTAGATTTGATGCTTTCATTTGATTCATACTCTTCACTCAGTGTCTTAAATTGCTATGTGTGTTATGGGCAGCATGAGTCTGCATTCTGGCAGACCCGCAAGCTACAGCCTGTTCTTCTTCACTGTGGAGGGAAGGTATTCCCAGGTAGTCTATAACTCCTCCTTGTCAGGAAATCAGCACAGTTTTGGTTCACTATTTCCCAGGCCTAATACTCAAAGCCTGTTTTGAGTAAGTAACCTAAATTGCATATGCCTTCTCTCAAATTCCCGTAGCATGGTGTGGGAGAGTTAGTCTGTCTGGAGCTTTACTAGGCACTGCTAACCCAATATGCAATATGCAACTTTTAGAAGTGTCTGTTACTGTGCTTTCGTACACATTGAATTCAAGTACAGCTGTATGCATGATGCTGTTTCCAGACAGCACTGCTTGCTAACAATTAAAAAAATGGTTGTAGAATGCATATATGAAGTATTTCTTCTAACTGTAGTCAAAGAAACAAAGGAAATCTGTAAATGAGATCATGTCAGCTTTTCAGATACTACACTGAGATCTATGCCAAAACAGTTGTTAAAATACCATCTGATTCTTTTTTTTTTTTTTCTGTTTGGAAAGTTTCTTATTTCAGAAACATCAGTTCTTTTCTGTCTTCCTCTGATGAGTTTTGAGGTGGTTTCTTTTAAGAATATTTTTGCAACGATTGAGAAAACAACCACCCCTTCTCACAGTCTTTGAAAAATTATAGAACGGAAGTAATTACTGTTTCGTCTAAGACTTATTTTTCTAGACCACAGCTGGTGCAAAATAATTCTGATATCATCTTGTCACCTCACCCTGACTGTAATAGAAACATTACAATGCTGAATCCTGAAATGTCAGTTTGGGTGAGTTTTCAACAGATCTGAGCCACCTGATTTAGCATTTGCACTGCAAAGTGATGATTGTGACTCCTTGCTTTATATTACAGCACATTTTGCAGCTATTAAACTGGCAGGGCAGCACCTAAGGTGTATTGCTTACTCAGATCTGTGCTCGATTTCTGATTTGATTTAGACACTTGTCTAATTCAGTTTTGACAAGTTGCTTTCACTTCTAGTAGTTTCTGACTGATTTCTGACTCCCCGTTCTACTGCTATCTTGCTGACTAGCAGAAATGCAAAAGAATTCTGTTGTCTTTTAACATCCATTAATGACTTCATTAATGTCCTAAGTCAATAGGAAAATGGCAATATACTAGAGTAAAAAAATTTGATTTCTTTTCTTTTTCATTTAGAGAGTATAGTTGAGGATATTTGGTGTTTGAGGTAAATGAAAGAAGTTTGGATTTTGCATTCTACCACAATACATTCAGTAAATTTCTATGGTATTGATTTTGAACAGAAAAAGTATAATACGTGGCCATACTTAACTAATCTGGTGAACTGCTTTTAATCTAACAAGAGGGAGATTTTTTTACTTCATTCTTTAAACAAGTGAAGTCACTTGTGAGTCAGAAGCTCTGTGTCATTGCTGGCTCAATGCACTGTGGATTCACCTTGTAGGGCCTGTTTGATTCAGAAAAGATACTTCGCAAAAAGATATGAATGTCATCTCCCTCCCAAGAGGGATGATACCATAGCTTAGCTGTTTTTAACCTTTCATGGTTCTTTCATATTACTGCTTCCCGGTGCCTATAGACTGCATTTCCCGTGCATCTCCAACAGCCTACCTCCAGCAGATCCGCTGCTTGGAGGTGGGCAACTTTCTGCCTTAGTACCTGTAAAGATGGAAGGTCCCATCTACATGGCATTTGAAACAAGATATCTTTGCCGACATTAGCAATTTTGCCAGACCTTGCTCTATAGCAGACAGCCCATCCAGCATTTGTACCATATAGAACTTAACTGCCTTCACATAAGGTCCTTCTCATTTCAGTCCTCTCTGCTTCTTCTCATTTCATGGCCAAGGCATGTAGCAGCCAGTTTCTCACAGTAGGTGGGAACTGGAAAGGCAGAGCAGGAAAAGGATGAAATGGAGGTGTTTCAGCAGTATCCTATACCTGCTCGTCCACTACCTTTATGTATAATGGGAAATCAGCTCCACCGCAGGTGAACACCTTTGGAAAGCTGACTGTGGTTCATCAGAACCACTAATGAAAATGTCATATTTATTTTAAGCATAAAAGGTGAGTACTGCGGAGCCTCCAGTGTCACCATGCATTGTCACCATGCATGCTTCTCACTGCAAATCCCAGACTTACATGAAACTTAGAAGCACATCCCAAGATTTGACTCCTGTTGCTGAAACTCTTTGCAGCATCTGGCCTGGACAGCTAGCTGTTGCCTGAGTGCCATGACTGTGCCAGAGCATCCCTATTCCCAGAGGCATGTACTGTCTCGGCCTTTTTGTGGTGCTTTGCACAGCTGTGCCCAGCCCTTTGCCCAGGCTGAGCTGGGGTGTGCATTTCTATAAGCCTGAGGTTATTCATAGCAGCCTTGGACTGTATATATTTTAACAGATGTTAGAGTCTGGAGTTATACTTCAAGCTAAGGGTGGATGATCTCAAGACAATGAAATAAAATCAATATGATCTAAAAGCACTGCCAGATCTAAAATGACAGCGTACCCTTACCTTTGAGCATTCCAGTGTCTGAAACTAAATGCTGCTAAGCTCCCAGCAGCTTTCCTAGTCTGAGAGCAGAGCTACCTAATCTCTGTAACAGTACACACACTTCAGAAAAGCACACATATCTTTGAGTGGACTCATGAATCTACAGCAGCTTGTTCGATCTGATCCTGTACCGTCAGAGAATGGAGCTGTCAGCAGGAGGGGAAGTGTCCATAGGTGGGAATGCCAACAATGGCAAATATTGTAACTTCTACTGTGCACCAGCCACAGTTAAATGCTTGTCCCATATCTACACACTGCTATCACTTCCTCCCTAGGCAAAGACAGGTGCATTTGCCATGTTCTATCATTACCACTTTCCTACAGATTCAGCAAAGAAAATTCAGGGTCTGTAGTGGTGCTCCACTTAGTGAGGAATGACACTGTTCTACACCACCTCTGTACCCAAAGGAGCCATATGGGCTCCAGGGCCTCAGTTTGACATTCTGTCTGCGGTTGCTCTAACAGTCTGGCTTTGGCTGGACCTGAGCACTGAGAAAGAAGGAAAAGCTAAAATCACTGGTGCCTCTCACATGCCCTCTGTGTGAGACATCTGTGTCAGATGGCTCCTTTAAATAGTTTGGTCCGAAGATGGAACATGGATCTTTGCAAGAAACCACCAGGCAGTGGGAGTTTGGGAAGCTTTGCAATAAACAGTAGATAGCGAGCTTTTTCAGGAGAAGGGATAGTGGGAGTAGCGGACTCTCCCATGATGAGCTCGTGATCACAGGCCTTGTGATCAGAGGCCAAGGGATGGGAAAAGGAAAGGAGTTGCCACAACAGTGAGTTTTCCCACGTTCTCGAACCTCTTATCGAGTAAGAAGAGTAAAGATGAAGTCAAACAACCACCTGACAGCGACCCCAGTAGTGAAATTGGGCATGCGTGAAGTTAATTGGAAGGTGGAGTTTGGGGCTGTCCACACACACGTACTGGCCGTGCATTATGTGAGGGGTGGCTTTAACCTCTACTATAAGAGTAGTGCTGTTTGGGCACAGAGACGAGGTAGCTGCAGGACACGATGAGGGCCACGTTGCCTCTGTGGGGACACTCACAAGGGTCCATTAAGTACCGATGCCTCACCTCTAAAACAATCCACGCTGGGGACACTGCGGATTCAGACATCAATCGCTGGCCTAGGGTTGGTATGTGTAAGAACCAAGGGAACTTTTCCTTTCCCTTTCTGCCCTTAATTCATCACGATGAATTGCACTTGGACAGGAGGGAACACTCCTTCAGCCCTTGAATGTCCACAGGGTGCATTGCTAGTTGTCTTAATCATAGTAGCAGTACTTTTAGCTGTAATACTTCGGAAGCCTGAATTCTAGCAGTCTGTGTTTCACGTAACTCCATGTTTAGTCTGTTTTTAGATCAAATAAACCCTGTTATACTTGTGTACCTGTTTCTGTGCATGTCTGTGATTTTAGCCACCCCGGGATCCTTCGGACCTTACTGGAACAGACATCATCAGGTTTGTCTTTACTGCTAGGATCACAAAGTCTTCCACTTTCCCAGGACTTCTCTTTATTCATCGCACAGTGCAGGAGCTAAGGATAGCAAGGGTGTCTAAATCCAGCATTTCTTAATTTTGGAGGTCTTTGCTTTGGTACTTACTAATGACCTTCTACTCTGTTTTTCTTGAATGTTTCTGTGTGTTTACAGAGCAGGGGTGCTTTTTGTGGGTTTAACCCTTGTTGAAACAAGGTGGCTTGATCACCCTGACACCTTGTATCACAAGAAGTCAGGATGCATTGTGCAGCATACTGGCCAATACTAACAACAGGCTCAAGAACACGTTTCAATTAAACATCAAAGCTTCAAATCGGCTTATACTGGACAGGACTTAGCAGTGCCTGACCAGAAAAGCAGCTAATAACGAGATATTTCTGAATAATTTTATTAAAACCTGAGCAGATGCAAATTCATGGTTTGGCTCTTCTGTCCACAAACTCAATCGAGAACAGAGACTGCGTGCGGAGAGGAGGAAATGGTCCTTTAATGTGGCATGTACGGGAGGGCCACTGTGCTGACGATCATACTCTGAGAGATTCCCAAATGGGGAAGTACGTGCTCAGAAGTTAACCAACTTTTCAGCTCCTTTTCAAAGCTGTAAAGATCCTTTATGATAATTTTATAAAGACAGTAGGAGCCTGAATAGGGTTGAAGAAAGAGCACATTGCTACAGAGTTTTTCTACCTTTCAAGACTGCACGATCAGTCACAATGCTGCAGATCAATGATCACCTGTGAGGAAGGTCGTAGAGTCCTGCCTCGTCTTCAGGAACACCTGCCAGCATTCTGTGGCAGTGCTTGGATTATGGATGCAAGTGCGAACTGAGAAGTTACGTATCAGCATTCAGTGACGTTTAGCTGCCAACAAGCAGAACTGTGGGCAATTCCCATGGGAGTGTTGGATCTGCAGTCAGACAGTGCAACTGCAGAAAACAGATACAATAAAAGTGTTTTTAAGGCCCGTGTATGTAAGAAAATGTGAGGAAGTAAGAGTAGGTTTCCGTTACAAAAAAAAAAAAAAAAGGGAAGTTTTTTTTTGGTCTTAACAAAACACTTATTTAGTGCACTAGCTTGGTATCTTACTGCCATTTGGATAGCCTGGAAAACCTGATCACTTCCTTTAAAAAAAAAAAAAAAAAAAGGGAAGTTTTTTTTTGGTCTTAACAAAACACTTATTTAGTGCACTAGCTTGGTATCTTACTGCCATTTGGATAGCCTGGAAAACCTGATCACCATGTTGATCATACAGGAAATTGTTTTTAAAACGTAGGTTGCTAACTCACAGAAACCATTTTGAAAATACAAAATGGTCTCTGTAGAAAATAGCTTGAGCTTGACAAACAAACTTAAGTCCACATTCAAATTGCCAGAGCTGTCCCAGCCCACAGTGGATCAGTAGATCTTGGGGTACAGGGGTTTTCCTGAGGTTTTATTTTGGTAGGGAAACACCGGGAGATTGGAGAGACCTGCCAGGAGCTGGTAGCTCTTGCAGGAGGGGCTGGCCAGGTGTGGGCATTGCCAGGGCAATGGTGGCCACATCCACCCCTATAAAAGAAGCCCCTGTGGAGCACTGCGTCCAAAGTGGGCAAACAGAGTGAGGCACTTGGTGCAGGAAGGGGGCTGAAGGGTGCTGAAAAGTGCTGAAAGCTGTCAGCTCAAGAGGTGAGTTCAGTTGGTGGTCATGACCCTCTCAGAGTGATCTTAGCTATGTTCTTCAATCAGCAGAAAGCTCTGCCCTCTCTAGAAAGGAAGTGGCAACCCAGACGGAGGTCCCATGAAAACATGCAGCCATTCAGGTCTCAGGCTGCAGGGAGTGCCGGAGCCATTCACTGGTGATGGGTGGTGGCAGTGAGGACAACTCTGTGTGATGTGACCAGGTGGACGATCTGCTCAGCCTGGTGGCAGAGCTGCAAGAGGAAGTAGAAAGGTTAAAGAGCAACAGGGAGGTTGAGCAAGAGACAGACTGGCGGAGCCAAGCCCTGCCTGCCCTGAGACTGAAACAGGGGGACACACCATAAATACCCAAGTTCAAGGGGACCCTGTATCCTCTCCTTGTCAGGATGAAGTCAGCACCCTAAATGACACAAGTGAATGAAGGCAAGTCCATGCTCGAGGTGACAGGCGAACTCCCTCCTTGCCCACCTTGCCCGTACAGGTACCGCTATAAAATAGGTATGAGGCCATGGATGTGGAAGGCTGTGGATGACAGTCCATCTAGGCCATCTTCCGCAAGAACGAAGAAATGGGTTTTAGTTGTAGGTTTCTCCCTTCTGAGGGGAAGAGTGTCCAATACGCCAGGTGGATCCTCCCCATAGGGAAGTATCACTCATCTCTTTCCATTAGGGAAGGACATCACTAGGAAACTTCCTACCCTGGTACGGCACTCAGACTATTGTCCATTACTGTTCTTCCATGTAGATGGAGAGGAAGCTGCAACCCGTAGTCCAAGAGTGATCAAAAGAGACTTCAGGACCTTGGAATGGTTATGAGGGAATCTGGGGCACAGGTTATTTTTTCCTTTCACCTTCTATTTGTGGGCAAGTGACCTTTGAAGAAACAGATGGATCCAGTCTGTTAATATATGGTTTTGTGGTTTTTTGAGGTTTTTTGACAATGGGATGGTTTACACAGCACCAGGCTTGCTGGTGTCAGATGGGATTCACTTTTCTCAAAGCGAGGAGAGGGTCTTTGCTCAGGAGCTTGTGGGGCTTGTTGACAGGGCTTTAACCTAGACTTGAAGGGGGAGGGAGATATCAGGCTTGCCTGTTACAAGCTGTGAGATGACATGCTTAGAGGGATGGGATGCTAGCAAGGGCCCTTAGTCTGTTGTTCTGAGGCGTGCTGGGGACACTGCAGCACAGATGAAGTCTTATGGAGATGAGCCAGGGGCTCCTGAGCCAACAGGGAAATATCAGTGAAATATCTGAAAGGAATTAAGGAGTGTTCCTCCAAGAATGTGATGCTGCTGACAGCCCAGCTAAAGTACCTCTATACCAATGCACACAGCATGGGCAACAAACAGGAGGAGTTGGAAGTTATGCTGCTAGAAAACTACTACCAGATTGCCGTTACTGAAACTTGGTGGGACGAATCCCATGAATGGCGTGTGACTATTGATGGCTGCAGGCTGTTCAGAAGGAACAGGCGAGGAAGGAGCAGGGGAGGCTTTGCCCCCTACGTTAAGAAATGGACAGAATATGAAGAACTGTTTCTGAAGAATAGCCAGGAGCAGGTCAAAAGTTTATGAGTAATAATTAGAGACTGAGGCAGTGAACGGAACCTTGTAGTTGGTGAGCCTAGTGATGAAGCCTTCTTACTCCAGCTACAGGAGGCACTTGCAGGCTCTCATCCTGCTGGGAGACTTCAACTACGCCAACGTCTGGCGAAAAAGTGGCACAGTGAATTCTTTATCAAGGCCTGTTGTGACAGGGCAACGGGTAATGTTTTTTAACTAAAAGAGGGGAGATTTAGACTAGATATATGGAAGGCATTTTTTACCATGAGGGTGGTGAAACACTGGCACAGGTTGTCCAGAGAAACATTCAAGGTCGTGTTGGATAGGGCTCGGGGCAACTTGATTAGCTGATGATGGGGACTGCAGGAGGTATTGGACTAGATGACCTATGATCTTGTAGGAAGTGATAATTGTGTAAGTAACTAATTACCATTTAATCATTAACATTTCCTGTTAGATACTAAAACACAAACAGTTGCAGGTATTTCTGACTTGGAATTTGATCAAATATTATTTAGATCATGTCAAAAAGGGCTATTTCTGCAGACCAACTGTTTCTTACAATTCTCCACTGTCTTGTACCTTATGTTGTCCCTTACACAGAGAGACCATGAAGATGCTTTCTGCTCTAACTTCTAGTCGTGTAATTAACTTCTAATCTCAAAAACAAGTCCTTTAAAGGTGTCAGAAATTCTCTGAGAGAGAAACGATCGAGGGTAGGAATATAATCTGGCACAATATCTCTAAATGGGCTTTAGGATTTTTTTTTTAAAAACTTATATTATGGACCGAAGTATAGCTTAGTATAGCTTAGTTAGACCCTGTTTTAAGTCTGGAGTAATTAGAAATTATGAGTTCAGAAACATTATTTTGGTTCACATTAGTGTAAGTGGATACAAAATAGAAAACCTTACTCTTCTTTTTCTAGGAAGAGTTTTCTGTACTAAAGAATTAAGGTGATGCTGAAGTTTCTTAAAGATTCACTTGCTTTCCTCTTTACTGTCCCTACACAAAATTTAAGGTTTTGAAATTTAACATCAATTTATGCATGTTTATTCTTGGCAGTTCAAAACCATAGTAAATATACAGTAAAATAGGGATTCTTATTTAACTTTATTTTAAAATATTCTCAAATATATGCAGAGCACCTGTATAATTCTTATTGATATTAGTAGGAAATGCATATGAATGAGAGGACAATAAAGTATTTCTTCAAAGTGTTTGTGGATTATAACTTAGACCATATGGGACCAAGTATTTATTGCACTACCTCAGCAGTTACTTCAATTTCAGTATAATTGGGTTCTAATTTAATTTTACTTTTGGAGAAAGGCTGCTAAAAATTAAATCTCAAAAGCTTTACTTTTTCAAGCTGAGAACATGTTGGCAAGTGTTCATTGCAATAAGCCTGTTAAAAATCCATTTATTCATCTCATTTAGCCTCTACAATTCCCTCAGAAGCACAAAACCAGCAAAGAACAAATGAAAATCAAACTCGGGTATCCTGAGTGGTGGTTGTCACACCAGGATTTTCTGAAAAATGGAAATTCTTCCCGAAGAAAAGAAATTTTACCCAAAAAACCTCATCAATTTTTTCTTGAAAGTGACAAATTTTATGTGAAAAAAAAGAGTAAGTTTAAATCTATTAAGAAAAATGACAGCCCTGTTTGAACCTAAGCAAAAACCTGAGAAAAATCAGATTTTATACCTAATGTCAGCGATTATCTGGTTTTCATGAGCAGAACCATAACAACCCAGTTCAAACTCTTCGGCATTAATTTTAATCTAGTGAACAGTTTGACAGTTCCCATGCAGAACTTGCTTTAGTGGGGGGGTTAGACTAGATGATCTCCAGAGATCCTGTTCAACCTCTACCATTCTGAGACTCTGTGATTACACATGCTCTTATGTGGATGCTACAGTGGCATGTTCCCCCAGAAGAAGGAGCTCCTCTGACATGGGATGAGGAAATAAGAGGAAGAAGACATTAGGAAGGCACCAGAGAAGAAGATCCTACTGTTTCCCAAAACAGTAGACATTACTTTGGACACCTGACTTGTACCTTACAGTCCAGAGAGAAGTGGACATGTACTTCAAGGACCTCATCTTACTTTCTCAGGGCATGGGAGGCTAGGACAGGTCAAGGCCATATATGTATTCATACAACTTCCTAGCAGGGGAGCCCTTTCTATAGGAAGATGCGTGGGTACAGTGTGGCAAGAATCCATGTCCTGGTTTTGCTGGGACAGAACCCTAGGCCTGCCATGGTCTGCAGGCCATGAGCAGTTTGGAGTCAGCCAGGACAGCTGACCTGAGTAGGCTCACAGGTGGATCCCAGGCCATAAATGTCATGCTCAGTATAAAGGGGGAGGTTTGCTGAGCAGAAGGGAGTTTCCTGGTTGGTTGCTCCTCCTCTTCCTTGGGCTGCTCCTCCTCTTCCTTCTGAGGGCTGTTTCGCTGTTTGCTGTAACCACTGTACGTTTGCTGGCTGAGCATTGCTTGTATAATTTATATTGGTATTAGATTGGTTGTTTCATTAAATTTGTTTTCATTTCAGCCTGTGAGTCCCCTCTCCTTTTCCTGACACTGTGTCTTGGCTGGGGAAGGGTCATCATGTTACAGAGCATCTGCTATAGTTTTAGCCCTGGATACAGGCTAAACATAGACAATCACTTATCAGTGATTTTGGACAGATTAAGCTTCTCTTGCTCCCTTTCAGTGGGCACTTCTGATTGTGTATTACAATGTCATGCACATACAAGGACTTTCCATTCTACCAGGTATTCTGATAGCTCACACCATGAGAAACATCTGGACAATTTCATATGCTGCAGTTTGTGCTATAGCAGTTAAGAGAGATATTCTTCTCTTCCTATTTAAATTCTGTGAGTTTTTCAGTTCCACAAGAGAAAGAAAAAACCCCAAAGCCAGAAATTAATCTTTCATATAGTAATGCCATGAAAGAAATGCCTTAGAAGAAAAAAGGAGGAATATGATATTCTCAGTCTGGTGTTATGCCCTCAGGCTATGGTGATAAATAACATTTTGCTGTTCTTCTTTCCTGTTCTTGTGGCAGTGTTAGTGTTTTTTTCTTCTGGAAAAACTCCATGGTGCAAATAACAAGATAAAACCACTTTCTCCATGGTAGGAGTTGAAGATAGAACATTAACTTGAAAAATCAATGGTCCTCGTAAGATTATAGTTCTATGGAGTGGGGAAAGAAGACATCTGAGACCAGCTTTTAAGTCTTAAGAGGTATTATATGAAACTTCACAGACTATGCAGTACTTTTACCTTTACAAAAAGTTGATGGTGCTTAAGAAGGCAAATTAATTAAGCTGTTTACAGAGTGCTGTCTACGATGTGCATTCACCCAAACCTGGAAGTTGGAAAGTCTCTCGTAATACAGGTATATCCTTACAGTAGCAGTATGCCTTTCAGGAAGAAAGAATACAGCATTATTGAGGCTGGTGTCTCAAACAATTACCAGATACATGGAGTTTTAGTAAAAAGGAAACTACTCTCTCTTGTGGTTATCTTGAAGAATGGTAGGACCCGTACTGAGATTTGGATGAGCACTTTATTAGAAGAATGAGGAAGAGAGAGGAAAGTAGTTGAGAAGGTAGGTTAGAAGACCATTATTTGCTTTTAAAAGTTAATCCCAGCATCTTGTTTTGTTTTAAAAGCCTTACTGAAATAGGACACTGCTACTTCACCCTGAGCAGATAACAGAAATGTCAAGGGCAGGTGGCATTTGGAATAATTCTCAAACTATTGTGGAGAGCAAATCTATCTCAATACCTTCTTTCCAGTCTTTACATTCAAAACCTGCCTGGTACCGAGGCCCCACAAAAGACTGAGGAGAGTCTGGCTCCTGATGCATGAATGTGCCTTTTGTGCTGAGTGAGCCATCCTGGCCTTGCTCCAAAAATACTGGCCTTCAGAGCACTGGTAACCACAGAATGTGCCCCATCATGGCCATGAGCTGAGCACTCCTATGTGAGGGACAGCTTGTGCTCAGGGCGCTCAGGCTCACAAGACGTGAAGGCAGCAGTCTTCTTTCTCTGGTCTGTCCTGAGGCTGTGTGAGCAGGCTCAGCAGACCTTACACTCCCTACAAACATCTTGTGTAACTTGTTTCATGCATAGATTGGAAACTGCTGATGGATATGCTACACTTCCCATAATTCCCTTATATACATACACCCGACTGACACGAGTCCAAACATGCCTTTGGCACACACATGCACACACAAAAATACTGATAAGGGTCAATACTAAATGGATTGTCATGGTGAAAATCATGGTTGATTAAGAGGTGTTAATATTAATACTTTGACTCTATGCACTTGCGTAACTGTACTCTCCTAGTCATGATCCAATTTCAGACAGGTTTAGGCGTGTATAGTTCATGTCACTGCTAAGATGTTCCATTGGTCTGGCATGATGAACATGGACACGACAGTTACAGCAAAGCAATCCTTTCCTGGCTGCAATGCTTTAAGAGAAGTGGTCCTCCATGTAACTTCCTCTTCCTGCACTGGCTCATCAACTTATCCTGTAAATGTGTGTATGCAGTACCTTTGAGGGTGGCCACTCTTCAGTGGTGTTTTAAGCATCAGCGCAGTGAAACCAATGCTAATATTAATAACGTCATGTTACTTATTTCTGAAGTCTGAGCATAATGTTAGTCAAATGTTTTCATTACATGATACTCAATATATCTGCTTTATAACTTATTCTCCTCTGTAAATGCAGATGTATAAAATGTTTCCGTTTTGTATGCTCTGTAACCCTCAGTGGTTTACCATTCAGGACAATGATACGGTAAGTTCTGAGAGCCTGAATTTTACTAGTCTTAAGGTGTATTTCTAAAACGACATTTTATAAACCCAGACTTACCATCTCCTGTACTGAGCAGACAGGTAGATGTATCATTAAATTATATAGAAAATTTACTCTTCTGGTATGAAATATTTTCCCTTTTTTTTTTACTGATCCTTATCTTGACATCATAAATACATTCTGACTTACTTAGAACAACAAAAAAATGTTCGAGTGAACTAAACATCTAAAGTCTCATTAGAAAGTTTTTTTTTAAGACTGACAAAAAAGTGTGTTGCTTGATTCCTCATTCCCTCTCTCTTAAACTGTTTCATCCAGCTGTTAAAAAGGGTAAGAACAATATGCAGAAATGTGGTTAATTATAGGAAAAAGAGGGGAAAAATCAGAAGCCTAATCACTAGTTTCCATATACTAGTCTTAGTCCAATTCTATGCCTGTCCCCTAATGGCAATGTTCAATATCTAGAACATATAATAAATAATTTGTCTCAGGTGGACCTTGTATTTCCCCAAACCATCAGCAGTTGCTCGGTTCCTGGAATTCATGTTCATTCAGTTGTAGGCGTATCTGTAATAACTGCCAGGAGATGACAGTACATACTGTGGTAGCTTTTCTAATTAAGGCTTTTCTTTCCAAGGGTGTGAATTTCATATTTTGGCAGTAACACACAATGGATTAGATTCTTTGTTGCCTGAGCTGAAGGGAATTTGATGTTACTTAATCCCTTAACAACTGGACTCTCACTTTGCCAGTTCGCTCCCCCAGAACAGCACTTCATAATATGCAACCTCAAACCTCATTTTTCCAGAAGTTTTCAACATAGTGCTTTTAAGCAGAGTTGGTTCTTCTTATTAGTTCTTGGCAGATATTCCAGCTTTGCAGAAAATATAATCTGTTTACAGGCTTTCCAAAGTGTTTGTGTACATGGAATTGACCAAATAGTATCCAAATATATATATTCCTCTCAATGAATCCTCTCGCTGTTTGCTTAAAGCCAACTTTTTTGTTATGCTGATGTTGTTTATCAATATGAACAAAGAGAAGGCTTAACGCTTCTTGGGAGAAAAAATGAAGCTGAAGAGTTGACCCTGCTAAAGAGAAAAATTCTCTTCCTTGGGCAAAGAGGTGCTCTTTTCATATGTCTACAGTGATGTCACTTTAGCAATGGATGAGTCCACCACTCAGAGTGGAGTGGCTGCAACTCTGCAATCCAGACACAAAAGAATATTCTTATTTGAGAGGAAGTATTCCCCAAGTACCATATTTGGGGTTTTAAAGGTCAGGGAAGCATTGGAATGAGTACTAATGAGGTAAGTAGACAAAGAGTTGAAATACATGAGGTGAGTTTCAACATCTTAATCTTATTCACTAGTACACCCTCCTAACCTACCACTTCCTCTGGGGATTCACAATGAGCTTAAGTCAGGTAATTCTCCAGTTAAAATTCTGATCAACATGCATAGAATATGCTCCCATCCTACCTTCCAGGTCCCATTTGGTTTACCTTTTCTAAGGCTTGAGTTCCACTCAGTCTGCCTGGGAAGCCAGTAATCCTAGTGGAGTGTGGACCACCACCAATTTCCACACACTGTACTGCATGGTGGATCTTAATTCTGAAACCAGACTTACCCCGTGGAACAAAGGTGACAATCTGCTCACGACCATCTTGGCCTTTGAGTAAATAACAATGAATGGGAGGGGAAGAAGAGGGAGAAAATGGTTAATTTGCTTGCCAACATTACTGAGAGTGGAGTGGGTGTTAGAAGATTATCTGTGGAGAGTAGGCAGATGCCAGGAGACTTTCATATATAACGGGGATGTGACAGCACACACAGGAAAAGCTGTGGTAAGCAGATGAGACCAAGCAGTGACTTGGGATCGGTTCACTTGGAGATAAGGCACTGCAGGGGGATGAGGCAGCAGGGAACTGGGTTAGGGGAATGTGAAGCTACTCAGTATGTGTGTCAGTAGGCTGCTGTCAGACATGCCTTTTGGCCATGTAGAAGATCTCATAGCTTCAAGGAAAACAGCTTCACTAAGAGATGATGCCTCAGTGATAAAACTGTGTAGCACCTGTGGGACTTCTTCTGGCAGCTGCTCTAACAGCTTGATTTGTTGTCAATTTACTGTATGCTGTTGTCTGTGAAAAAGGTCTAGCTTGGAAGCAAGGAGGAATTGCTTATTTCTAGGAGATGCTGCCTGGCGCCCGTGGCACTCTCTGGAGGCTTCCTCTCCTGAAAGCAACTGGGTAATGCCAGGAAGTAAAATCTTCTGCACATCTGGATGGGTCAGTCAAGCAGCAATGCAATTA
>NW_010413239.1:22651-28896 GCF_000710305.1 Buceros rhinoceros silvestris | reverse complement strand
GGGGAGCTTTTATGGTAGAAAGCAGGCACGTAAGTGTCAAAGAGGAACAAGTTCAAGGGACCAAGGGAGAACAATGCAAGTTGCTGGAGAAAAGATCTTGTCCTTTATGGAAAGAGTGGGCAAAGAGGAAACTGGCAGATCGTGCCTAAATCACTATACCTTAAATACCTTAAGATAATTAAGAATGCTGATTCTAGCATGGGGGATATTGGCTTCTCTGAGTACATGGCAAATGAAAACCAGCCAGCCCAAATCCTCCAGGATCCATGCTCCAGGGAATATCCAGGTATCTTCTGCAACAGGTTCCATAGCGCACACAGAGAGAATTATGTCTGCGAATGCCTCTTGGAGAGGCAGATTCAAATAACGAGTTTTTTATTTGTGTCTGCCTAAAAACCACCTGCCTTATTGCTAATTGCTAGCTAATAATCTTTGAACAATGTGTTGTAGTATCTCTTTACCATTTCAGCTCATTCTTTGAGGCAGTACAAATTAGGAGAAAGCTGTTTCAAATGAAATACTAGTGTAAAGCTGCTCTAGTGTCCCTGCACTGCTGGTTGCAGTGAAGGAAGAGTCCAACTTAGGAAGGCAGTGTAGTTTTGTCGTCCCAGCTCTCACCTGCTAGAGCCTGAAGTCTGACTGAGATCACTGAATTGCTTGCAAATGATGATAGAAAGATGAGCAAACTCATTTTTGGTAATGTGATAAGAAAGAGATAAATTAATGGATGCACAATTAGAGAAAAAAAGGGATGACTATAAATGAAATATCTTTCGCTTAGATCTTGATATGTAGGTCCACTTTGATGAGTTAATGAAATGTATTGCCTTTTCATCGCATTATTGATTCTTAATAATATTAAAGGCATTTGGTTTCTTTGGGAAGAAAGCCAATCCTAATGATTAGTACCATAACACACATTAGTACAACATTTCTGCATGTCTAGTCATTTATATACATTGCTAACACAGCAGAGTCTTCTAAAAGGTACATTATTCTACAAATGCTCAAAAACAGTTTCTGGAATCACTTTCTTAATCATCTTATTCATCACATGGACACTATGTTGTTTTTGAAAGAGCTTGAGTTACTACAATCATTGTAGCCAAGAGTAACAGGTGAAAAAAAAGAAAGAAGAGGGAAGAATAGCAGGAAAAGGATAGAGAATAAAATAGAGAATCATCATAATGGAAGGAAAATAAATTAGATTTTTAAAACTGATTTTATCTGTTTTATCTATTAATCAAACTCCTTGACAGGTAATGGACTTGTACCATTTTAAGGGAATTCAGGCATAAGGTTAAATCATTGGGAAGAATGATTTACTTAAATACACTTAATGAACTTTGCAAACTTCCAGCATGATTTGTGTTGTCAGGAAATCTCAAATACAGACTTTTCCCAGGCTGAAATAGTACTGTTTATCTCTCAGGGTGAAAGGAGAAATGCACAGGAGAAGCCTGAAACAACGTATATTGAAAAGAACTTTAAAGGCATGCTCAGTCGGTTCTCTATAACAATAAGTTTAACCACTTGTCTTTTGTCTCTGATAAATAGATATGAAGTCCAGCTTGAAATGAAAACATAATTCCAGTCATTGTGATTCCATAATGTGCCTTGCTAATGAGTAGCATTGACCTGATGTTTGAAACACCAGAATTATTGAGCTTTCCTTCTGATATTTAACCTATTTTTTCTGTATATTAAGAGGACAGTAACTTATTTTCTCTTCCGAAGTAACTAGAATAGCTGGTTCCTGTCCTAAAGTGTTGATTTACAAGACCTTTGTCAGAATTGTCTCCCATTCCTTTTTTCTCTAGTAAAGTATTAAATCTTAGAAATGTCTCTAAAAACCACGTAGATCCTTTTGTCACTCTTTAGGAAATTATTGATAGCCTTCTGAATTATATTCATTAAAAAGCTTAGACTCCCTTTGTATCTTCTTGAATTTAACTGAAAAAAGAAGACCATTCAGAAGAAATAATAATAAAACCTTATCATAATGTAGTTTGATTTTCATACTGGAAGATCCCAGAGTGCTTTTCATTTGCATTTCCTAGAAGTCACTCTTATAAGTAGCTGAAGTGGTGCTAGGAGCTGTAAACTGGAAGCACATTACTACACTGACAAAGGAGCATCCCGTTAAATGTCTGTCTATTCCCCACAGCTTCTTCCAATGTAGTTGCAGATGCATCCTATAAAACCTCACATCCCGTTGCACAAATCTGCTGCTGGCTGTCTGCACAATGAATACAAAATCATTAAATGGGATTCTAAGGAGCTGCATGGTTGGGAGAAAATAATATTAAGGCACAGGAAGTTACCTGAAAGAGTCATTATTTTCTGTCTCCTGGACAGTAAAAGGGAAGTCATCATGCACTTAACATACATTTGTCATCTCACATTAAAACTAAACAGCCTTTGTGAAGATCCAAACTCTAACTGCACAGGGCAACAGTGTTGTTCAAGACCCAGGCTAGCCAGTTTCCAGTTGGTTCCATGATGGCACAGGTCTAACATCCCCTAATTGAGATGGGAAATGTGAATGCATCTGCAATTGTACTTAAATTATATTAAAATAAACTATAAAAATTCCTGCCTGCCTACTATAGGAAAGAGCGCAATTGATTTGCCATGTTTTTTAAGAGATGTGGCTTAATTTCTCTTGTTCTCAAGTTTTGTTACCTTTTAAAAAGCAAGCTTGCTCATATGATCACATTAAATATGAAGACAGAACAAACTGTGTGTTTCTTCTGCTTTGCTCTTAAAGCTCATGACTTTCTGAAACACTTGTTCTAGAATATGGCAGGGATACCAAAGAAAAATTACCCATAGCTCTCCTTACTCCAACAGAGTCAGCATTTGTGTTTGTCTCTGTAATGAAAACAACTGTTTTCCACCTCACCAGGAGTCAGGACCTCCAGCAGCAAATGACCCTCTAATATTTTTAGAGAATTTGTTTATGTGGAGTTTGAGGGACTGAGCAAATGGAGCTTCTAATGAAATAAACTTGTGAATAATATGTAATGCCAACTCAGACTGCAAGTCTGAATGCTGGATTACACTTAATTACATTAATCAATGCAGTTCAGTTACTGTCTCCGCTAATGACAAAGTCTTGACTTACCTACTTGAATAATTGCTGGCTGTTATCAGACACCTGACCGAGCTTTTGAAGAGAATGCCCTTTTACTTGAAGCTAAAGTGGATGTTTGCTTCTATTGGTGTTCATGTAAAGTTCAGCTCATGAACATGTGCTCTCTGAGAAGAGAATTGGTCTCAGGCACAAACACTCTAGTAATGCTTTTTAACAGTGTAGGGTTTGCAGGTGTTATGAGTCTAAGTCTAGCACTGGAAATTAGTTTCAGAACAACCCATGGCTGATTTACTTATCAGCTTTTCTCATTTTCAGTCTGAAGACAGCACCATCTTCTGATGGCTAGGCCTGGAATAATAAGCAGCTTCACAAGCTACTAGACAGGTACTATAAAAAAATATTTTAAACATTTTGAACATTTTGGAATGCACTGTTATCTCCCACATTATGTTTAGATTGAGTTCGTTTCTTCCTGCTGTTAGGAAGTACCCTTTAGTAATACAGCCCTTCCTTTTGTGGAGATCCTTACGGCATCCTGTCTTCTGTGTGCTAGCCTGTAGGAAATAGCTTCTCTCCCCTTCTGACAAGAGCTGCAGCTCTGCGTGGTAGTGTTATGATCTGTTAACAGCAAGAACAAAACACTGCAACCACCACTGCAAGTAAATAATGGTATGTCCATTGATTAACTGGAACGAAGCCATAACAATGTGAAGCTCAGCCTTGGTCCAGCTCGAAGACAGAGGTTTAGTCCCATTTGCATCTCTACCATTACTGGAATTTTAGCATGTCTAGCTGACATTTCTTATAGCTTTGTATCTGTAATTTGCCCTAAGTTACACTAGCAACAGTACTGCAGTATGAGTGGCTGCGTGAACAGAAAACCCAGACCGTCCTATGGGCTCCGGTTCCAGATTTGGTCATCCCTCTGTCTGCTGAGAGGAAAAATAACTCATGTATCTTCAACATATATGGATGCCTTTGTATCCTCACCTGGATCATGACAGTGAGCATCGTTTAGACTCCTGGGGTGAAGCTTTTTCGCTCTTGGCTGATGCAGTGCTCTGTAGCAAAACTGTATCCCTATATTTTCAATTGCACCACAAAGTATCACCTCTTTTTGAAATTACAGTATCTGTTTTTATTTATTTCTATAAATGCAATCAGTTCAGAAGATGTGGAAATTTTGCAAGTGTTATGCCCTAATACACGAATTAAGCACTTTAGTTATATCATTAATTATTAAGAATTAAGTGCATCCGACAGGAACACAAAATGTTGGCTTAAAAATTTTGTATAGAAACAATAGTCTGTTTTTTATCTTTGCTCAATTTTGGAGTGAAACCTTTAAATATTTCAATGTTTTCCTTGATACCTGACAAATCTTTTCTAATAGTGGAATATGAAAATAAAAGCAATTAGATTTTCTGTATTTCATTGCACCTGTTTCAATACCTTTTCTTCTAGTTTCTATCTGTAAGGAAAAAAAAGAGAAAACTTAGTCTGAGGTGTTCTTTTAAATGCACCTTTATAATAAACTATTGTTAAGTACAATGTCCTGAGTTCTGTTTGATTCTTCTTGTTTTTAACTTGATGAAATAATCTTTGTTACATTTCAGCACAGCATTTTGATAAATAGTATTTGTTTTAAGAATAACTACATGTATTTTTTGTTATTGTCATCTCATATAAAGCCATAATTCTCTGCGATTTTAAGACAATGTTCTCAGCAAGAGACTGGAATGTCATGAAGAATAATCTCCTGGTGAGAAGAAGCAAAAGACAGATTTCTCTCAGCAAAATGCAAATTCTTTTCACGGGTTTTTGCTCAGCATAACAAAGGGAACCATAGCAACATAAATAAGCGTATAAATTCAAAAGCTCTAATTGACTGATAGGGCTGAGACAAAATTAAAGAGTAAAATCACTCATGTTTTCTAAGTTTGCAAGCAAAGATGCAATAATACTTCAGGTTTTTCATTTGGATTCAGAGTTTATTCAAACTCAGTGATAAAGGTCACAGATAAATAAATTTGAAATCTATGGGCTGTGTTTCTACTGATATAAAGAATTGGAATTGTGAAATTCAAGGCTTTGTGCAGTGTGCAGGATGTTCAGTGTAAACTTTCCCGGTTCCTGGATGTTCAATGAAATGGAAAGACAACCTACCGTGCCGGCTGTCACTGCTTATCTTACACTGATCAACGATAGTGATCTTTTTCTGCAGACAGCCTGTCATGACACCAGGCTTCTGCAGACCAGACGTTATGTTGCTTGAAGAGTCACAGTCTACTTGGAAAGAATAACAGAAAAAATCAGACTGGATGCAATCCATAAAGAATTGATAGGAGAGAATATTATTAATGGCAGCCACTGTAGCTTCCTGTGGGGGGAAATAACCAACATCAAAAAACCCAGAAACTGAACCCCCCCCCCCAGAGTCACAGTCTACTTGGAAAGAATAACAGAAAAAATCAGACTGGATGCAATCCATAAAGAATTGATAGGAGAGAATATTATTAATGGCAGCCACTGCCCCCCCCAGATTATATCTGTTTCACAATACAGAACATCACTTTGACTTGAGAGAATGAATTTGGCTAATAAAGGCTCTGTAAAATACAAAACCTTTGGTAAGCAGTTTGTTTTGTAGTTTGTGACCTTCAGATTGAAATCTGGCACTTATGCACAAGATAGCTGGATGAGAGCTGACCCTGAGCTCTCAAACCTTGTCGTTAATAAGAAGTAGCCGGTGAATGGAGTTTCTAGTGTTAGAGTTTCCACTGAGAATTTTCAAGGAGCAATTTTCAGTAGCGTGATTCAATATATTCATCAGTAATCAAGAACCAGATTAAAAAAATAATACCAATGTACACGTTATGTGAAGATGGTACTGAGTGACAAATAGTGAAGGCAGGATACTCACAAGTTTTGTTAAATAATTTCCAAAAGAGAAAGATGTATAAGTGTTACCAGACCCAAATACAGACATTGCTGCTACAATTCTGTATGGCAAAATACGTTTTCCAAAGAGGTAAGCAAGAATAAAATCACAACGTAATATTTTAGCAAAAAGTCTGGTGTCCCCCTTATTCATAGAGAGAGGGAATTAGCAAACAGAAACATGGCTTTACCTCTAAATGGCATTTTT
>NW_010413239.1:12521-22557 GCF_000710305.1 Buceros rhinoceros silvestris | reverse complement strand
CAGAGGGAACATACTGAATCCCACAGCTATCCGCATTTTTAGAAGGACGATGAAAAATTGCACATGCGGGGTGCAAAGGCTAGAAGCGATGAAAGGTCTGTAACACAGGGCTTTCTTTTAAAGAAAGCAGCTGTCTTTTTGTTTAGTATGTCAAAAGGAAGAGTGAGATGCAATGCAATTCAGTAGTAAAAGTATTTTCAGGAGGAGAAAAGCTTAGGTTTACCAGAAATCTTTTCAACTCACTCAAAATGTTAAAAGTCACTGATGTGGAGTTAAAGCTGCATAGTTTAGATGAGAATTAATTACATTTTTACTCAATTATGCAAACTACCAAGATAAGCAGTAAATATTAACAAGAACAGTATTTTTATTATCACAGTTATTATTGATTAGGGTCTTCAAGTGAAGTTTGAATTATTTCCTGGAAAACATGTTGGCCAAATTCAAATTACTGAGGTTAATACAAGCTGAGGAAAATTCAAGGTGCACTAGATGTCGAAGA
Organism: Buceros rhinoceros silvestris; assembly: GCF_000710305.1. Taxonomy (NCBI): domain Eukaryota; kingdom Metazoa; phylum Chordata; class Aves; order Bucerotiformes; family Bucerotidae; genus Buceros; species Buceros rhinoceros. The sequence goes on along the minus strand of NW_010413239.1, from coordinate 22,055 downwards.
AATTACTAGTTCTTTCTGGATTTCAGGTTTGGATCAGCATTTTCAGGTCTATCTTTTAAACCAATGTACTGTATATACAGTAGCAATGCATGGAATAGACATAAGGGTTGTGTGTGTGGAAAGGAGTAGCGGCGGAAAGGGGAAGTCTATTTCTGTACATCTCCCGCAGTACTTTTCTCTCCCTTTTCCTTTCTTTCTCCAAAACTCTCAGGGTGGCTTCCTAACAGTAAGATTGCATAGAGACGGATTTATCTTGGAAGGATGAAAAAGCTCTATAGAGATAATACTTAGAAAAATGCTTTTATGTCTGAACTACCAATAGCACTTGCCAGTTCAACTGAGGAGACGGGGTAAGGGTGTTTCGCATTCTCAGTCAAAAAGAGATGAGATATCTAATATGACGTGGAAAGTGGTATTAAATCTCATTGTTCCTGCTTTCTGCTCCAAAATGCAGTAAAATGTAATTTTTAGGGCCAAAAACTGAACAGATGGGCAGTCAGAACAATGCTGTAGCTGACATCAGGACCTTGCTTATAGCACTGGAATTCTGTGACAGCTTGCTAATCAAAATATTTGCACACATAATTAGGCTTTATTCCCTCAGATATTGCTTTTAGGGCAGGCTTGGCAATTTTTCTTTGTTTGTTTTTGAATTTTTTGTTAAGAATTGCAGCATTCTAAGGTGCTGATTTTCAAAACAACAGCCTAGGATTAGAGAACGATCCTAGTCAAGCAAATACTACTTCATGCAGAAGGCTGTCTAATTCCTTTAACTACTGAAGGTGTTGCACCAGGAGAAGGGCAGTCACTTGGCAATGGGCAAGTCTAAAAAGACTGGGAGCAGCCAGGGATACCTCACATGTTTTTGTGGTTCTAATGAAACCTCCTGATTAATTGAACAACTTTAGAAGCAGTAGATACCACGGAATATTAATGCTCGGGGTGTCTGAGAGCATGCTCGCGGTAAAATGGAGAGTCCCAAGGCAGAGTCCCTAATTCAACACTGGGCACAAGTTCACACGGTGTGACAGAAATGCCTGGCAGATCAGATCCATGGTCAGGAGGTGCTGTTTCTAGGCAGAGCACGTTAGCTTAGAGACAGAACTCAGCTTCCAGGATTAGCTTTGATGGACCGAGTAATGGTAGCAATAATCTGAGGGACCTGCTGGGATGAAAGTCTTCTGGAAAATTTCACCTCAGCAGTATACTAAATTTAAGCATTTGCTTCAGTAATATATCACCTGCAATCTTTACAATGATGCTGAAATGTCCCTCTAAAGTGCCCATGTACATAAAATGGATTGTTTATGATGCAGCTTTTACATGAGAATGCCTTGTCTTTATCACATGCTATGTAATATATGTTTTTTCTTTTTAGATCAGTGTCAACATTATTTTTGTAAGCTAATTTTCCTTGCCTACCTTAATTTTCCTTCCTGTTTATCTGTAACAAAGCCAATCCCAAGCTCTTTGAAGTCAGCAGAAAGACTACTACAGACTTCAAAGGAACCTGGATGTGTTTTCAAGAAGAGTTCAGAATGAGCCCCCTCCTGTACTGAAGGATCATTTAACCAAGGGGATGTGAAGTGCAAGCAGAGATAGTGCCAGGCTCTGACATACCCCATCGAAAAGGGTGGTTCTTCCAAGCAGAGCAGCTCATTTGCGCAGATTACCTGTCATGTTTGGGGAGGTACATTTAGGCTGGTATTGAGTAATCTAAAAAGACAAACCATTTTCATTTGTGACCGGTGACAAGGCAAGAACAGTTTATAAAATTAAAAATCTGCTGGTGGAAATGGCTATATATCTTGTTCCTAACACATCTTTTCACTGAAAATGTATCCTGATTTAAATCTGATTTGATCTGATTTCAGCGAATCTGCTAGTGTTAATTTGCCTATTCCAGAGCCCCACACTTCCCCCCACACAGCCTGATTGATTTTCAAGTGAACATAATACATTTCTCTCTATCACTGACCCATTTTGTAAGCCAGCTCAACTAAATCATTATGTATGAAACAATGTGAAGTTTTTAGTAAGCAGAGGTTCAGATTGCCACACCTGGAATGAAACGTATTACTGCCAAACTATGTTTACTCTTTTTTTCTTTTGGTTTTTTTTTTTTTTTTCATTTCCTGTACAAAGAGTGATGGCTACTTATGTCTATTCGCTTTGTGTTTTGCTAGATTATCCAGATATATCCATTTTTTTTCCTGACAGGAGAAAACACTCTATCAGTCTGCTCTGCAAAAAATACATCTGGATTAATCCTCCCTGCAAGGCAAAAATTCATGAAGTTAGTGGCTTTGTTTGATTGTCAACAAAACCAACTAAATGTATCCCCATTTTTCTGTACTTATTGCCCTATCAATTATAACTGACATAATTAGCTTTGCACATTTTGCATTGCAGCTGCCTTATCACTTGCCATGTACCCTGCTTCATGTAGTAGAATAGATTTGCTGCTTAGATTTATGAATAGATTGTGAAGCAAGATCCCACCAAATCTGTGCATGCTGGTTTCCTCTTTCATTCTTATCATGCCTCCATCTCGTGATAAAAGGGCACAGACACTGCTGAAAGACTGACCTTTGCAACTACACATGATAAATAAATAAATAGATAATAAATAGATAAATAAAGCCTTTTTCTTTATCCACACGTGAGAAACTTCCCTCTGTTAAGCATACATAGGGACTTCACTGAAAGGGTAGCTTAGACCAAGCTAGTGATTATTTGTGTTGTGGACAGAATTTAAGATCTAAATGGTACATACAGAAGCACGACAACTTGCTTGAGCAATTAACCTCAGGCTAATGTGCTTCCCTGACTGGTGATATGACTCTGTGAGCTCTGTGTTTGAAATAATATTATCCATAAAATTAATATAGATTGAGGAGATGTTCAGAATTATAATGAATATGGTAACTCTTGAGCTAAACAGATAATTATATCAGGAGGAAAGAATTAGCCAAATTGTGCTGGATTTTTGGCAGACACTAACATTGGATAAATATATTCAGCTTCATTTGTCCCCAGCTGACAGAGGCAATCCAGTCTCTGAGGATGAACAGTCACCTTTTTCACCATCTTCTCATGTGTTGTGTTCTCTCTATGGCAACAAGCTGCTACTGGTAGAAATTTGGCGCAGAGACTTGGAAGTGATTGTTACAGTATTTTTAAAACTACTTTTTCCTCCTTACTTTGGTAAATCGAAGGTCTCTGAAACCAAAGCATTAAGGCTCAGTGGAAGCTCGTTATTCTGGATTCACCTACTACAATTTTAGCCTCTTGAAAACAGGAACAATTACTATAAGTGATCTTAATTTGGAAAGGGTTTTTTTTGCCAATAGTTTGCCTTGAGCCTCTCACTTTGGTCTTGACAGTTTCAAAGAGCACACTAGTTTAGCCCTTGCTTGTGTGCCTAGTAAGTACAGATTATCACCAGCGATAATGTTAATCAAGACTGTTCTTTAAAACTATGCCAAAAATATTCCTCATTTGGCAAAGAGAATGTGCGTGCATGTTATGAAAATATAAAGAACTCTCCTAACACTACAAAATCCCCAGAAACATGGATTCTTCTGGAGGACAGTCTTTTCCAAAGAAAAGTTTTTGATCAAACTTTTATAAATGCTCAAACCAAAATGAAGGCCAGGATGTCAATTGTTACAAAAGAAGGACATACGTGTATCTCTGAGTCTCTGCCTCTCTCCTCCTCCCCATATTGCATTTTAGTATATTATTTATTTGTGGTTTGTTATATATCATGTAATATACTCAAATTATGTGCATATGTGTGTATAAACGTGCATGTTATATGTGTATAAGTGTACACTCTAGGAATAAAAGTATGCATAATCCATAGAAATGTAAATATACCCATATATATTATTATGAACAAAGCACTAGACACAGTATTTTTAAGATTTCCTAAGTTTACTGACTGCTTCCATCTTCTATTGTTTCCTAATTTTATTCAGAATCATATATGAAGCTACTTTTTCTACCAAACCTGATGAAAATCTATTTTATTCTCATTACTGCAACTACATGACCCGTTCAGGTGCTTGTGTGTTTCAAAAAAGATGTTGATTGCGGGGTGCAAATGTAGTCTTGGAAAAAATATTTGTGTTCTATTTACTTTACTCTTCTCCGGTTTCTACTTTCACACCTTGTTTGGTAAATTAAAGGACAACTTTCATGGCGCTAATTTTCCTGTAAGCACTTTTATATTTTCCCTTGTAACGACTCATGTCTTTGTTCGTAGTGTGAGATGACAACTTCCTCACTCAAGGGAATTGCTTTTTTTTGTGGACTTGTAGCACTCATTCCAGTAGTGCCAAACCAAAAAGCATAGAGATACTATGGCTGAAAATGAAAACAAAAATGAAAATAACTTTGCATTTGGTGTGTACAAAGAGTCATTCATCCTTGGCAGTTATTAATAGCAACTGTATAATATGAATCTTAAACATGAGCCACTTGTGGCATCCTCTGTTTTAATCAGGTTTCTATCAGAGTAGTGTATATTTACTTTCTGCAGGAGAAACAATGTGAATTCTACTTTTTATTGAAGAATCTTCATCACATTAAAGTTACATTGTCCCGGTTTGAGCTGAAGCTTCCTTGTTTTGGGAAATGGACAAATAGAATTATTCCATGCAAACACGATAATTCCGCATTTAATTGGTTAAGGGGATCAGGTGAAACGTTACGTTGGGAGCCTTTAAAAACGCAGCAGCTCGGGGGAGGTCTCTCTCTCGGCTTCTGGACTTTCACGAAGAGAGGGCTCCCACAAATCTGCTCTGCCGAGGGACCAGGCCGACACCAGGCCTGCCAGGCCCAACTAGGCCCGACTTGCTGACCGACTTGCCGACCGAGTAGGCCTGACACCTGCATTGGACTACAGACTGTGAGCCACTGCCGTGAGTCTTCGTCTAAATTGGGTGAAATATTCGCACTCCCAGCCGTGAGGCCTGCCAGGCCCAACTAGGCCCGACTTGCTGACCGACTTGCCGACCGAGTAGGCCTGACACCTGCATTGGACTACAGACTGTGAGCCACTGCCGTGAGTCTTCGTCTAAATTGGGTGAAATATTCGCACTCCCAGCCGTGACGTGAAGGGAGTTCTCCTGCCGTGAAAATCGGCCGTGCGCAGGATTCCCCCCCATCTCGCCGCGGGGACTGAGAGCAGCTGCCCAGAGGCTGCACGTGCCCCCTTTCCTGTGCGAGAGGGATCCGATTAGGCTGGAGTGAAGCAAGGCTTTTCTACTCCCACTTCGTCACTTGGCTGCCCGCCCAGAGCACCGACCTTGAACACACCTGCCAAGAACTCTGTTATCTGAGTCCTTTCTTTTCCCTCAGTTTTTTTCCTTCTCCCTTTTTCTCAGTCTGTGCCTATATATATATATAGTAGAGTGTAAATGTATGAATTTATTGTTTATTAAAAGTTTGTTTCAGTTCCGAATGCAGACCGAGGTGTGAATGTCTTCCTTCCCCTTTAAATCCCCTCTGTCTATAACAAGACAGAAGGATTCGTTAAGGTAATACAAGGAGTGGGTACCTCGGTCCCTTGACCCTTAACATACGTAAAGAGAAAAAAGAGACAGTTTTCATTTTTTCAGACTCAAGGAACTTCAGGTGTTATCATTCAGAACAATAAATACAGTTTTATTAAACTCCCGCACCCCAACTAGAACTACTTCAAGTTATCAAACTTTTCTGTATTTAATAATGTTATGACATCACTCACTTTTATTTTCTGACTGTAGCATTGCAGGTAAGGAAGAGTCGTGTAGACCAAAGAGTTTTTTCCGAAAAGTACCACAGGACTCTTGTTGAATGTTAATGCTACTGGATAAACTGTGTCTTAAAAATTTGAATTCTGTGCTTTCAGACAATCTGTGTGATCCAAGTAACAAGAGGTTCAATGTAGTTCAATTTTGCTTACTAAATGTAAAGCACCTGTGTGTAAATGAATGCCCACAAGTTGTAATTCAGGAGTTAGGAGTTTTCTGCAGGGTGAATGTAGATAATATTGTAAAGACATAGATTGGTCATTTAATGTGTAATGGACAGAGGCTCAGGTCAGTGGGGCAGAGACTCAAGGCACCTAATTTGTTCAGGTTTCAGATTTTGATCCTCTAACACTACTTGAAAACTGACAGTCATATCAGCTACAAAGCAGTATTTCTCCTTCTTGCTAGGACTATGTCAGAGATAAGACTGCAACTACTGCATAAGAGGATAGGAGGTTTAGGGCTGCTTTTTGTATTTCATTGTACTTCAGTATGAATGTTAACTTATTTTGGTGAACACTAAAAATTTTAAAAGCAGTTGGAAATTTGTTTCCCAGCCAGAGCAAAATGGTAGATAATTCGTACAGGATATAGAACATCCTACTAGTCATGCTTGACAAACAAGACATGATGAGTTTCCTCTGCTTCATTTCCCCTACTATTTTAACATGAAATTGAGGGAAGGATTTGATGTGATTGCAATGTTTAAGCAAGAAAAGAAGAGGAGGGGCTGAAATTTTTCTACTTAATTACAAACCATAGACTGACATAATATTGAAATTTTGTCTATTGTAGATTCTTTTTTAAAAGAAATTTAAAAATAATTTTTATTTAAAAGGAATAAAGAACATTGAAGTAAAGATATTGTGATCATTTACTGTGACCCTAAAATCAAATCCAAGAACTGTCAAACATACATTTTTCATGGTTCTGCAGAGCATGCCTGGAGGTCCCTTCGAGCATCAAGGCAATCGTTGACATCGGACTCAGCAGCCTGTCCTTGGCTCAGCTGCTCCCAAAGCTGAGAATTTGTACTTCCTGGCAATCTTTAGACACCAAAATCTCATTGCTAATTGTGTGACTTTGCCCTGGGTTGGGAGCTGCTCTGGAGCTGCTCACAAGCTGCAGGAGATTAAAGAACTCAGATCATCTGTCTTGCACCATATCACTCAGTTGCTCTATATCATATCTACATCTGCTGTATTTGGTGACTGTTGATGGGAAAAGGAAGTCTTTCATTCCAAAACCTCACTTGGTGTAAATCAGTGTCACCGATGTGAGAAGAGCTGTAGCAGTGTATGCTGGCCGTGCTGTGTTCTGCTTCTCAGAGTGTGTTCTTTTCTCCCTAAATTTTAGAGACTCTCATGCCCCGAAAGTGTTGCTCTACTCTACATTACCGAAAGCATGTTTTATTCATGTGTTAATAATGTCCTAGATAATTTAATATAATGTATCCCTGACTTGCTCTCTAATGCAAAGAACATAACGATCATAAAGAAGCACATATAATTTTATGCAAAGAGCATTCTATCTGTCTATTCTTAGTATCCACGTGAAAAGCTGTACTATGATAGATCTTCTGGGCTAAATATTGTTATACATTTCAGAGCCACTTAAATGTATAAAAAAGGAACAAGGAAATATATTTGCTAAATTCAGCCCAATCACAAAGCTTTTAATCAAAATGGTTTCATTTGGAACATCCAGAGAATTTGTGTGGTTTGGTACTTCAAGATGGAATAATGGTCTCTAGAAACTTTTTCTCCCTTTGTTGTTCTTATTCTTTATAAACCTATTGTGCATCTTGAAGACATTATTCTGGTTGTACAGGAAATTATTAATTTCCTCTGTCTGTTTCCATTTGTCATACGCTTGGTCTGTGGTTTTCAGGCTCTGTTGCTTCCTTTTAGTTGCTCTACCATTTGCAGGGGAAAGGGGAAAAAAAAATCTGCCTCTCTTTATTGTATACTTCTCTTACATTTTCTCTGCTCTGTTACATTTGTGCAACTCCTGTCTCATCAGTTTCAAGCTATTTTGTCTCAGAATTTCATTGATACAGATTTTAAAAGAGTCTTTTAATTTTTTTTTGTCTTAAAACACGTTTGTTGCACTTACTTATCAGTGAAGTAAGAGATTTAACAATCAGGATCTAATCTTCAAACATGTTTTCTAATGAAAAGATTAGACTGAGGGCAATGTCCTCCGGGGAAAGTCGTAACGTTGACCTCCACTTGCCTCTCACTACCAATACTATTGCAAGAGAATGAGAATGGGAGGAATAATTAATTTTCACATATCCATTCCTAGTTTCTGCTACAGAGTTGCCCTGGAGCTGATCTTTAGAAAAGTGTTGGGAATGTGGTATAAATTAAGTTGAGAATCCTGACTGAAGGTACCTCTGTGCAAAGTGCTGGGTGACACGGAGCAGACATGGAAAGATCTTGTTCCAGGCCTCCAGTTTCATTTTAAATGCCCACACATGGGAAAATGTGTCAAACCATCCAAGAGGAGATAATGCTGACAATCCAACATAACTGGGAATAGTTTGTATGTTGCTCTATATTGCAGTTATGTGAACTACAAATCTTTATTTATTGAGAAACCTTCTCAAGAAGCAGAAGGAAATTACCTTTACTGAATTTAACTGACAAGGAGAATGTTTCACTTTGTATCTGTTAGTAGAGAAAAAATTCTGAGTAGACATGGAAAGTTTTGCTTTGCTGGGTATTGCAAGGCAAGAGACATATTAGGGATATTGACTCAAAAGATCCACTTTCCAAGGAAAACTGAGAATCAGTTGTAGTTTCAGGGAAATTAAAAAAGATTTTAAACATGGATAATTAGAAAAAATATGTTAACAATGACCTCATATCTCTATATGGGGTAAATAAAGAATAAATAAGTAATTTTTGCAACTGTTTGCAACAGTAAAAAACAGTTTTTGCAACACTAAAATTTTCAAGAAATAAAAAAAAAACCAAGACCTGTTTCAACTCTACTTTCAAAGGTCAGAAATCATGGATGAAAAGTAATTCCTGTAAGTTTTATTAATGTGTTGAGTGATATTTCACTCTGGGGTGTCGGTAATGTCAGAGTTTGGGCACTTAATTTGGATATATTGAGGTCTACCCACCAAAGAGCTTTATACTCCTTGGTCACATCTTTCCGAGTTTCCCTTCTGGCCCTGCCAACCCTTAGCAGCCCACTATATATTTAAAGATGGACCAGTTTTATTTTATTTTTTATTGAGATTATTTCTTATCATGCCTAGACTGTCTGGTCAGTGACATTTATATTCACCAAAGACATAATAAAATTCAGTGGGAATGATGAAAGGAATCAGGCAATAACGTGTCATAAACTATCAGAGGATAGCACAAAGGGTCCAAGCTAGCAAAAACTTAATCCTTCAGAAAAGGTCGGTACTTAGTTCATGTAATGCCTCTTATGAAAAATGTCTTAGTTTGTGTGTGTGTGTTTTAATACTTCTTTGGCTTTACCATCCTCTGTTTGTAATGGAACTGAGGGAGTGTCTGCATGCTACATGCTACAGATTTGCCTTTTTTTTTTTTTCCTGCAGGACATACCATTCACGTATGATGAGACACAAATGTCCTCATCTGTGGCGATAACAGCTTGATCTTGTAAGGACATATGTTCAGCATCAATGCTGGTTCGCAATGAAAGATAGTTGAAATTATTGCACTTACCCAAACCATCACAGCTGTGTCTC
>NW_010413239.1:0-12434 GCF_000710305.1 Buceros rhinoceros silvestris | reverse complement strand
CTTTCCCTTAAACAATCTCTTGAGAAAAAGCAGGGAGGTTGTGCAGGAGTTGGATGAAACAGTGGAAAAAAAAAAAGAGTGAGGAAGTTTCAGCTTCCAACTAATTAAAAACCAGCTTCAATTCTAAATCTTAAGAAGGTCAGACCTATTTGTGAATGTGGTGGTTACTGCATTTGCTAGAGCCAGTAGCAAGCAGTGGTGCTCCGGAGTCACACTTTTACCACAGCACTTTGCCACAGCAACAGCCAGTGCTCCAACAGGTGCAAATATTGAGTCATCTTGATATTTCCTAATTTTCCAGAACTGTCATCAGACTGGTCAGACCTCTGCATGTGGTTGCTTTCTTCCAGCAGGTCCCCTGTCAGCTCTTGTCACACCTGTGCTTGCACAGCACTGGAGAATTGAGAGTCAGAGTGAGATACTTCCATCTTCTCTTATCAAGGACGAAACTTTCTTACCCTGCCCTTTATGTGTGGAGGGAGAAGATGCAGTAACATTACACATCTCCCTGTCTTTTTATCAAAATTCACCCTTGTTATACAACTTGTACTAAGATTAATAAATGTTTGACTATTTGGAACAGTCAAAATTTGCAATATGTTTAAGCAGTCATTAAATCTGCTATGCTTTCTAAATCTGTTTGTAACTCACACATTTATCTCAGCTTCCTTGTAATAGCTTTGAAATAGTGTTTCAGATTATTATTTACCCCCTGTGTGGCAATTAGCATGTTCCTAATAGCTTCAAAATGGAAAACTAAAGCTGAGCAATTGAGCCTAATTAACAGTTCACATCACACGTTACAGGAACTGACACTTGTTGCCTTTGGCAGGGTTAAGAGCCAAAAGAATACCGTGCATAACGGTCATATTAGGGTACCAAGCTTAAAAATGTAATTAGTAAAAAATGAATGTAATTTGATTTCTGGGGACACTGCTATGAGGAAGTGGAGGATGTTACACTATGTTTGGGGAACTGATGCAAAAGTGAGAAAATGAGCTTGTGTTCCTCACAGAGCAAGTTCAAAACCTGTAGAAACCGGATTCATTTTCATCAGTGTTATTAAGCATAAAGATCACACAGAAGACATATCAAGGGCGCTATCACTTGGATTCTCACAGCTATAATCTTTCATAGTCTCTCATCTTTTGCATAGGGAATGATGGTATGGATGTGCCCTGCAGGAAGTTCTTTGGCAATGGTAAGTTGCTTCCCAGGTTAGCATTGATAGGCATGAAAATTTCAATTTTTACTTCTCTCAGGTCTTCCTTGATGGGTTAATTAAACAATATCACTGAAGATTATCTAAATCGCTGTCTGGGAATTGTCAGCCTTGTTCTAATTAAATAGGAGCCTTGGAAGAACCTAAATTTATTACAAAGAGTGATTTTTTTCATTCCATTCCAGAAATAGGTGTTCTTGACTCTGGCAGAAATACTTTCTTGCTGGTCTTCCTCCAGTAGAAGAGCTATGGTTCTTCACACAAATCTGCCTGTTCCTGATGTTGAAACTACCTTCAGCCCTGCTCTTTCTGTTCTTCCTCCTGTACACATTTTTAAATATTATTTCTTTTATTTCATAGTTTCCAAGGATCCATAGTATCCTTGGATTCTGGTCTCTGCCTGTTTCATTGACTTTTGTCTTTTTTGTGGGGTGGATGGGGGCAAGGGGCAACTAACATTTGCAGTAACTGGATATTGTGGGACTTGCAAAACCGCCACTCTACGTATCACTGAAGACAACAGATGATTTCTATGTATTAATCAGCCAATGAGCTTTTGTTGTAAAACAGCAGAAGGGTTCTAATTGCCAAAGAAGTTGACAATTTTGTTATAGAGGAGCAAAATCTTCAAATATTTTAAGATGGAACTCAGTCCATTCATCAAAAGGGTTATTAACTGCTTGCAACAAGAACTATCTGGGACTTGCTCTACTTTTATTGTTGTTGTTTCCCACAAATGCACACCAACTCCACAGGCATTTAAATTAACAATTGGAAACCCACAAGATTTTTCAGTTACTTGTCCAGGAAACTCCAGGTTTATCACTTAGCACATATTTGATCTTGGTTTCAAGTCTAGACTCTCCAGTCATTCACACATTTACACATAAGCAGTGATCTGGCACAAAGTTCAGTAGAGATTTTTTCCTGTGGATATAAGTGAGCCTGGCTTGTCACAGACCAGCTCTCTGGCACTTACCTTTTAATGAGCAATGTGAACATTTTAATCCTGACCTACAGACTTGTCATCAGCATGAAAAACAGGACACTTGAGGAAAGAGGTCCACCCTTGACAGCTCTAGACAACTCTTTTCCCTTTTGAGTTATTTTGACCATCATCTGCTGTTCCAGGTTCTCTGTCTCCATCTCATACACTTGAGCTTTTGTTCACTCTATCTATCCTTCCACTTCTGCAGCTTGGCAAATCCATAAACACACATGGCTTATCTCTGACATACCATGCAGGTTACTCCACCATCCTGCTCATTCATCATGGTTACTATTTTAAGGAGCCCTAACTGCTTCACCTGAGGAGCCAAAAGCACAATTCTGATGTGTTCACTGGGTCGAACCTCTAAGCCTCAGAGATCCAAGTGGATTGGATCTTGGATTGCAGTCATTAGCAGCATTCAGTATGGTGTTATTTGTAGAAAAGTTTCCTTTCTCCCACTTTTTTTCCAAGAAGCCATCTAGTTAGGATTTCTACAAAAAAAAAAAAAAAGGAAACAAATCAAAACTCTCTAAACCAGTTTAAATATCCATTGTTACTTAATTTGTAAACCTAGTCAGATTGGCAAAATGATTTAAAAGAACACTTTTTAGTTCAAATAGCTTCTAGAGGAAACTGGAGCTATTCCAAGCCTCCTGGCTTTCCTGGCACACATGGCACTTTCGCCTGACATCTTCCACTTACTTGTTTTTAGTTCTCCCACAACTGTCAAGACAAGCTGTAAAGACTAAATTGCCTCTTCTGGGTTACACTCACAAAAGTTTTCAGCAGAACTGCTTTATCAAAATATAGAGATTTAACATCAGTGGAAATTTCTCTCTATAATCATCAGGTTTTATCCTCTGCCAAAACAACCATGGCAACCTTTTGCAAAATGACTGCTAACCAGTAACAGCAACTAAAGAAAAGACGGTCAGTTTTTTGACAATTCAGTATGCCCGAGTTAATTCTGTAACTTGCAACAATATACGTTGTGACTTGACATGTAGAACTGCCCTTTAGAAAAATGAATCCTTGTACAACGAACAGCGGGTCCATGAACTTTGCTAAGGTCCACTTTACATGTACGTGAGCTGGGTAAGATGTTTCTGGTTGTTATGTCCTAGCCTCTGGAAAGCAGCCAAATTGTATGTTGTCATTCCTAAGTCTGAGCGACAGTAACATGGTGTATAATATAGGTCCCTGTCCCAACTAATGAATACAATTTTCAGAACAATTAATGTAGATAGCAAAGTTCATACCCAGTGCATGTTCTGATGTTAGAATTTCTTTTCATATCTTATAATGCTACTAAAGATTTTAGTTGGAGTGTTGAATCAGCCAAGAGTCCCAAGAAAAACAAATTAAGTGAGATGATATAATTAAAGACTGTCCCCTAATACACATGAGGGATAAATTAAGATTGCATAGTTCATATTAAAGTTTTGTAAGATATTGTTTGGTAAGATTAAATTTCTGTGCTAATTCTACCAAAATATGGTTTGAATATATAGTTTGAATATAGTTTGAAAAATGTCCTTGGAATGTGACTTCAGAGGGACCGAAGGTTGTCCAACATCTCTAGAAATCCAGCCATTCAGTCTCTGGACACATATGATTGGGTTAGGTAATTTGGACCCACATATCTGTCTAAGAATCAGGATTCTTCATTCCTGGTTCGCTGCTGAGGCTACCTTCAATTTATATAGCTGTATACATCCTGCCTCTCTAGTGCTTCCTATACAGTGTATTTTTAGGACAGCAGCACATGGTCCACCCTCAGGTCATAAAGCAGTCCCATACCTCACGCTGGAGCAAGCAATGAGATGTCTAATGCACAGGGCTGCCCAGTGCACTTCAAGTATGAGGAAAAGTAAAGAGGTCTTTCTGGAAGAGAGGACAGTAATTATGAACATGACTCTGGCGTGAAATGCATCATGGTGGAGATACGCTTGTATCGGGTAGAAATCATCAAAGGCGTTTTCCCTTCTTGGGTAGCATGGTGCAGCACTACACAGACTTACATGCTTCAGGCTAGAGGCTGCGTACTTGCAGATTCATGATTACAGGATAGCAGGTATTACACAAACGCGTGTATACTGTATCCAGACCACAGATTAGATGTTACCGAAGTGGGTGTCTGCACACCATCATCCCCATTTATTTGGTATATGGAAAGAGTCAAACTGGTTGTCTATGCCTATGTGCTTCTAAGCAGACCCAAGATTTTTGTTGTTTTTCTTAATTATTTAAATCTCTGAAACGATCATTGTATTTAATAACCCCTAAATGCTACAAACCTCTTCATTTTAATTGTGATTATCTTCCACAAAATGGACTTGGCTACATTTTGGGCAGTTGGAATGATTTCATTGCACATGTGTCATCATGATTACACAATCTTTCTCTAATCTTTTAATTAACACAGATACAATTGCTGATAGTGCATTTATTTTTACCCTATTGCAATGTGATTTCCCGAGTGACGCAGGCAATTTGATGGAACAGCTAACTTTTATATCTTTAAACTAGTTGGATTGTTCTGCAGCTAGCTAGCTGGGTTTAATTTAAACAGATTTTAAGTAAATTTTACTTTCATATAACAATTCACTTCAGGTAACAACTGCAAATAAATACATGGTCCAAATCTCATTCTCAACAGATTTTCTGTTTAGCCAATATCTTCTCACAAAGACAACTTGAATAAGAGCCCAGCCCCAGACTAGCTTTCTTGTCCTGAAAATGCAAGTCAAGTAAAAAACCAAAATTTAATATCCCATAATCTACCTATTTGTCAAATTATTAATTTTTGTTAAAAATGTTTTTATGAATTATTGAAATATTATTGTAATTATTATAGATGAAAATATGTAAAATATTTTTCTGGGGTTTACTTCTCAAGATCAGTATGTGTGTACACATATTTTTACATATATATTTATTTTTACACTTCCAGGCACAGGAAATAGAGGGTTTTTTAATCACTTGTAGATCTGTCACATTTGACATTTGGGACTCTGCAGATTGTTTTGTTTCTATATGTCCAAACAGCCTCTGTAGCTGTCACCTTACTAAGTGCATTTGATACCTTTAATGGTATGGGGTGACTCTGAACTTCATGAAATTTGCCTTATTATCATCTATGCCTACTCCAGTCAAATCATTCTAGAGGCAAGAGAGCTAAGGTGCATCTTACGTGTGATTACACTGAAAAAAAATGAGGTTGTGAATTTCTATGCAACAGTCAATGGTCTATGCAATTTGTCAACAGTCTGTAGGAAATACTCGTTTTCCAGGCAAAGAAACCCCCGAACCCCAACCTTCTTTTTCTAATGTAATCTTTCTCTTTACTATTAATGAAGTGGAATGGTGAGCTAAGCTGAAAATGAATCTCTGTATAAATTATTTGAGAGTAAAACTGTAGCACGAGCAAACACTTGTTATGGTTTTGCATGCAAATAATCCTCTATGCAGCTGTTATAAAAATGTATGTGTTATGGATTCAAACTCCCTCATATGGTAATAGAACCTATATCATATCATATCACTTAAAGAGTAAGAAATACCTCATCCCAAATACCTTGTCCCAAACACCTTTTACCAAAATAAGAACCAATAAACAGGCTTGTAATTTACTACCATTACTTGCACTTACATTTTATATAAAATTTCATCTCTAAATTCTACTCTGTGTTCTTTCTCAAATGCAATAACTTTGTTTATCAGATTTATTGCATCTGTCATTGTTCAAACCAATTAAAACTCATACAAAAATCATTGGTTGTAAATTTCATTATGCACCTCTCATGGATGAAACATTTTTATATCCTTTTCCTTTGCGTGTTAAAGTTTTGATATAGAATATTAGGAGAAGGCTTTTACTAGTGAAGTGGGCTGGGACTCCACACTTTTGGGTGCATGATCTCACTTTAGCTCACCGTCATTTTAGGTTGCAGGACATTCAAAGAGGATGGTCTTTCAACCAATGGCATGTTGTTGCAGCCATTTGTGAACTTTGGGCTGGAGGTCAGATAACCAGGCAGAACATGAAGGGAGCGGAAGGGTGAAGGGAAAAGTCATCCCAGACCTCATGCTGAAAAGTGCTCACAGTCAATTGCCATCTTAGGGACGTTCAAGGAAGGCATGAAGTGGGATGTTTGCATTGCAGGTGAACAATTGACAGGTCTGAGAAATACCCATAACTTCAAGCTGTATGAACCATCTCTGAATTTCAGGGTGACCTGAGGGATGGCATCTCGATTTCTCTTTGTAGAGAGCTTGATCACATGGGAAGGACCCTAGACCTCTTGTTTAACTGATACTGGTCCTGTGATGTTACCATAAAAATAAATGAAATAGATGAAGACTATGGACCAGGAACATTGCTGAGGCCTACATACAGAGTATGTGAATAATTTTAAACCATTAGAACTCATAAGATATATGAACTTCCCTCATTTCAATAAAAGTAATACAGTACCATCACAACTGTCCACGAACAGCCAGTTCAGCCATTAATTAGATCATCGTTAGCAGTACCTCCTGTCCGTGCCATCACAATATTTGCCAATCTGAGTGTCCCTGTCTGGAGGAAATGTCATTTCTGTTGCTAATCCTATTTGCAGCAGCAGTCTTACTGTCCTTCCTTCCTCTGGTGAAAGCACCT
This sequence comes from Buceros rhinoceros silvestris, assembly GCF_000710305.1. NCBI lineage: Eukaryota > Metazoa > Chordata > Aves > Bucerotiformes > Bucerotidae > Buceros > Buceros rhinoceros. The sequence continues at coordinate 5,558 of NW_010413239.1, read as the reverse complement.
GGCCTGATGACACACTGCTTCCTCCTGGGTAGACCTCAGTAACAGCAGAGACAGCTGACATTCCTCAGCACAGCTTGGTTAAAGAATACCGGGGAAGCTGTATTCTAGACCTGTGCTTTGGTCCTCTGCATCTTGGACCTGCCTGCTCAAACCAGTTTACTTTGCTTGGCTGGCTGTGACTCTAGCGCAGAACTGGCAGATACCCATGTAAGGATACCCCTCTGGAGCCACTGATGGAGCTGAGATTATGTCCCCACAAGAAGCATTTTCTTGGCATATAGTAGGCTTAGTTTTCTCCACCTCCTGGTGATGTTGTGGTCTTAAAGGAAACACACCTCTTAGAGTCTGAGAAGAGTGACCTGCCTGTGGTCCAGGTTTGTTTTTGTTTGTTTGTTTGGTTTTGTTGGTTTTTTTGTTTTGTCTGTTGTTGTTGTTTTCAGATACAAAAAAAATTTCCTTTCTTTTTAGCAGTTTCCAGAGAGATTATAGCAACAAATCCGCTATTCATGGGTGCAAGCAGGATAGCACTGTCAATATTCAGCTTCATTCCAAATACTAAGTATATTGCTTGGGAGACAAATCTGGGATCCAGTGATGATGCTAATTTCCCTGGTTAGCTACACAGAGCTTAGCAAAGTAGGACAGCTTGGATCTCTCTAAAAATCAAGTGGAAAGAAAATCAAATCAGACAGTTCTTTTCCACTTTCTTAAATACTTTCAATAATACTTCTTTTTCTAGTGTTAGTTTGAGTTGCAAAAGCTTTTCCTAGAGAAAATCTGCTAGGGCTCTCTATAGCCTTTGCAATAATGGAAAATAAATTACCCCTTTGAGAAAAGGACAATGAGCACCTAATTACATTTAAACATAGTGATTTTATTTTAGCCATTCCTTGAGACAGACACACAAAATAGCATAGAAAGGCTTTGAAATTCAGAAAACCTCATTCTATACAAGGCATCTTAAGAGCTTTTACTGAGTTTTGGCTACAAAGTAATGCACTTAAGAAATAACAATACCATGACAGATTCACCCCTCTGGCTTTTATCTGGATATTTTCAACTTTTAGCTCTGTTGCTCTTCCCATATTTTATCCTTTGCTTTTTGGGTGCTCTTTTCCTTTGATGTTTGCACTTACAAACATCAGGAAAGCAAAGAGACTATGTTCTCTTTTCTTCCCTGCACCTGAGAAATCCTATTAACCTCAGAGATCTTCTGATGATAAACTAACCTGCAGCTTTTTTTTTTTTTTTTTCATGCAGAGAGTCTCTCTTGGGGATTCCACCTCTCTCAGAGATCTTCTGATGATAAACTAACCTGCAGCTTTTTTTTTTTTTTTCATGCAGAGAGTCTCTCTTGGAGATTCCACTCTGTGTTTTGTTAGTGGTTCCTTACAGCCCATCATAGTTTTCTTCTGTTTTGGGGGATATGTTCAAACAATGTCTGTCCATTGCTACTCAGACTTGTAACTGTACTTAAAGACTGACAGTATTGTGAACCCTGGCTGTTAACTTGTTCTGAAGCTGCAGCAGAGATCTGCAGCATCATCTCTGCTCCTCATCTTCCTCTTTGAGTGTGAGAACATTTGTGGTCCAGTACACAGAAAATGAGTTAATTCCTCTTCGGGTTCCTTAAGGATATCGTACTATGCAATACAGTGGATCCAGTAATGATTCCATGTATTGAGAGTCCTAGCTTTTCTTTTAGATGTTTAATTCAACATTGCTCTCTGGCATCTCTTAAGTGTATAATAAAGCGATTTTCAGGATTCCTGCAGTATTAGTCTAGTTTATTTACCTTCAGGTATCATCACCTCTAACATTTTATTGCCACAAAGCTGTAGTACTTTAGGAAAGGTCTATTATTCCTTTGTACAATAGGGGAACTTGGGAAAAAAAAATAATTCTAGGTACTAAATAACTTATGCTCAAGGCACTGTTCACTTTTGAACTCCCACCATAGATACTGAATTCCAAAATGATGACTTCCAAATACCCAGTTAAGCCATCACAACATTTCAAGGAACCTTCAAATACTTATGCCTCCCAGTTTTCAACATCAAAATGCACCACATCCTTGAGGTTTTCCACTTTGATATGCCTAAAGCCACTCCTCGTTAACAGCACTAACTGATCACTATTTCATTCTCAGCTCCTCTAGCATCTGAACAGAGAATACAAACTGTGAATGAAACAGACCTCTGTCAGACTTTCTGTGTCCAGACAATTACTAAATAATCAGTTAAAATATGCCGAGTATCAGGTATGGCTTTATCTTCCCCTCTTTGGGTTGGGAAGAGACCAACATTTTTTACCAAGATGGTTCTTATTGGTTTAGGACTTTTGTTTAGAAAAAGCTGTCTAATGACCAGCTGTGTCAGAAAGGTTTAAGATTACTTATTTTAAAATCTCAAAAGTGAAATTGTTCTTACCTGCTTTGGATATTTATGTTGGGTTCATTGAAATATTCATTCTTGTGACTTCTTGGCTGTGCATGCCAGCCTACATCACCTGGTATTCTGTTTCTAATTTCCATCTTGACCTTTCACAGAAAAGGGAGGGATTTGTCTCTTTTTAGTTCCTTTGTATATGTTCCATTGTCAAGGAACAGAAACACAAAGCAATATCCATATCCACATCTCTGTAAGTCTAGAGTGCTAAAATTGATTTTACTTCTAGCTCAGATTTCTTTTCAAAAAAAACCTATCTACTCCCAACTTCAGTCCATTTCCAGCCTTGCAGAAAGTTTTCCTTCTGCATATACCTTTTTCACAAACATTATCCTCTGACTCATGATTGTAGGTAGCATTATCAGCACAGTGCTTGCTTTCATTTTAATATGTAATTGCTCCATTACTTGTTGTTTGAATAATCATTGTTTCAATCAGCCTTGGCAGAGGAACCTTACCTTCAGCTGATCACTGCACGTAGTTAAGAGCAGGTCTGCTTCCAAATGTGGTGTAACCCAATTCCTAAACAGAGGCTGAGTTTCTGGTAAATGTATATCACTCCTCTAAGCCCTAATCTCTCCTTCTGCAATCACTAAGTAAGGGTCCTTCGACATGACATGTCTGTTTTTTTTCTTCTGCTTCCTTGGCATAGAATGGTGTCCTTGTACATCTGTACCCTGAGAACTGTTTTGGTAGGTGTCTGGGCTGACTCATCCAATCAGATCTTGAGAGAAAAAGCAGATGCCTTTTTTACGCATATGAGCACAGAGGCCTGTTTTAGACAATACTAACTTAAGTCAACACTGACACCATTGCTAAGTATTTTTATGTTCACATCCTCCAGATGTCCCATTGTTTAATATGCCTACACAATCTCATGGTTGCTTTAGTGATGTTAAGAAGCATGGGACCCAATTACTGAATTCTTAGCAACTGTTTAATCACTTGGAGCTCATTTTCCAGGTAAAGGGTTTCTTTACCCTGTGATATTTTAAATCACTTTATGATTAAAATTTAAAGAAAATAATTATTTAAGATTCAGATTTGGGAAAACATATGCCATGTGTACTTCCTCTCTCTCATATGAATACATACCATCTGTCTAGATTTTTCCTCCCAGCTCTCCAGTAATATCCCTGTGTCAGCCATGAATAATTTGAGGTTTCCTTTGCTGTGCTCTCATCTCTCCTTCTTTGGGATGACAGAAGGTAAACCCAGAAGAGTCATCAGATCTGGTTCACAGATCAGGGCTTCCTTCTGCTCCAGCAAAGGGCTTGTCCTGGGTCTTCTATGTGGGCTGGGTTCACATTCCACTGTCTAGGTGACTATCTCTGAACAGGGAAAAACAGATCAAACCAAAGCAGCGATTGAATAGGGCAGCTGGTTATTTCCTGCAATTCTACATCCTGTGAACTGATGTTATTTAATGTCTTGTGAACTAGTCCTCTGTCAGGTCAGCTCTTCCAAAATGCTAGTTAATATTATATTTACTGACATCATATGGATGTGAAACATTTCCATAGGAGGATTATGCTGATAATAGAAAATGGAAATACTTCTTGTGGAAGATACAAGAGGAAAAAAAAGATCAATAAACAGTTCAGTACTAATTAACAGTGGGGGTAAGACCAGTTTTGCCCCTCTCTCCAGTTTTGGCAAAGAAATAAAAATTGATTCTTCAGATGAGTGAGCAGTCACGCTTGCCGATTCTAAGAGATGTTTGTTTTCTTAGCTGTTCTTGCTAAGTAACAAGCCTTTTTACATTCCCATGGGGATGGATGAAAAGAGGAAAAACTAGAAATAAACCTCTGTTAATTAGACTCATTAGAAATTCTTTGCACATGCTGCAATTAAATTACTTGTAGTTGCCTTGAAGAAAGTTTAAAAGACTGTCCTTATTACAATGGTTTTTAAATTGCTTTTTACAGGTTCTTTTTTTTAAATTGTCTTTTGTTATAAATGCAATCTGGTAATTGGAGTAAGTTCAGGCATACTAAGAAGAGAAGGAAGACTGGACATAACAAAAAGTAACGTTTTTGGACATTTAAAACATTTTCCCTTAGAAAAGGTATAGACTGAAGGAAGAATTAACTAACTAACCTCTGTAATGAAGATCTGAGATTAAATCATGCAGCAAGATGCATTTCCCTGGTTGTGGGCAATTACGGCGATTTTGACAGATGTTCTGGAGACTGTGAGTTAAATTTTATTGTCTGATGCTTGCCATTTACAAGATCTCATAAAAGCATTAAGTACACGGGAACAGTTCTTGGTTTGTTTGAACGTTAGATAAACTGTTTTGCTCTGTTTTTTTGCAGAAATGACAACACATTTTAAGTCGGTCCACTTTTCATCTACTTTATTTTGCAATGCATACATAGCTACTTAAAAATTTGCAAGAGATCTGCTTCAGTAGGAATCTTTTCACGATGCAAATGTACAAGCTGCCTTTAATGCCCACATTATTTCTGAGTTTTATGCCAATTATTCAACAGTCTTCAAAGGACAAGGATTTGCAGTGCTTCAACCAAACATGATGACATCACATTATTACAGCACAACAAAGCATGTCACTAATCCATCCAGGCAACTTACATTTTGACATGATCAGAACAAACCAAGTTTCTATTGTTTCATTATGTCATTAGTGGCCCAAGACACCTATGAATTGGTGAAGTATAGAATGTTTTAGAATTCATATCTCTGAAAAGCATTAGGATCACAAAAGTGATTGGTGTGTTTCTGGCAGAGAGCGAGTGCTTGGACATGGGCCTGACCTGCTCACAGACACTGTACTGGGCTGCTTTGAACAGTTATAATAAGTCAACGCATTTGGTGTGAAAGATAATTTGGGCACTGAGAATACAATTTTTACATAGAGAATGGGAAACCTGGCTGCAAAAACAGTTACAGGAGACAAATGTTGTGCTCAAACTCAAATAAATGCTCTGAATCCTGAACTGTAAAACAGTATGTAAGAATACAAGAGAAGGTGATATTTGGAAGATTATAAACCTTTAGACTAGTCTAGGAAAAGGAATTGAGTTTTCAGATGAGATTGTTCCAAAGATATGCCTCTGTAGGTGTGTTAAGGGTCGAGGGACCGATATA
>NW_010413238.1:73181-91163 GCF_000710305.1 Buceros rhinoceros silvestris | reverse complement strand
AGAGGCGAGCAGGCACCAGTGCTTCAGGCAGTGTCTTGCGGAAAGTTTCCGGGAGGCTGGGGGGGATAGGGCGGCTCCTGGGAGACGGGATCTTTCGGCTTTGTCTCTGGAAGGAAAACTGGGGAGAGGGTAGGGGACCCAGTCTACCGTTTCCGCGCTAGGGAAGGTTCAGGAGCATCGCATGCCCAGTCAGTGCAAATCCACTGTGTATGAATAACAGCGCTTCACTCCGTACAAACTTGGAGTAGACAATAAGCTGCCCATGCTAATGACAGTTCGATCGAGTTGGTTCTTATCCTCGCTGTCTCAGCCGTGGACCCTTCGTGCCAGCCTCGAGGTGGGGGGTGCGCTCTGCAGAAAGATCTGAAATAGGTGGGACCTCCAGAGGGGAAACCCACCTCGCTGTTTTGCCAGTGAGCGAGGCATTCCGCCTTCAGTTTCCCCAGGGCAGCTGCTGCCCCCTCTCAACAGACATTACCTGCTATGTCAGTGAACTTGCCAGCGGTTCCCTTTCCCCTCTGAATTAATCCAGCAAAACCTCCCTCTGCAGCAACCATCCCTGGAAACGTGCTGCTGCACTCTTCCTCCCCTCCCCGAGTAGCTATTTATAGCCCTGCAGGGCTTTCTCCAGCTCCCGTGGCCTGATGGGCCGCACTGGCAGGGGCGGAGGATGGGGAGATGCGAGTGTGGGGAGCTCTGGGACTGGGAGTAGGGGTTCGCTGCTTAAGGCTCCCTTAGGTGGTGCCTCTGAACCACTGGGACGGAGAAATTGAAAAATTTTTGTGTCCTTCCTTTCATTGCATTGATTATGTCTGTCCTCAGGGGAGGCACACGGGTTCTAGGGTCTAGACTAGTGTTAAACGACAATTTAACGCATTGTTGAAGCACTTAGTACATTACTTCAGCTGAATCCTGGTATTATTCTCCATGGCTCTGTGTAAGGCTGTTTTGTGATGATAGGACACCCACAGTTGACATGGTCATGAACACTGCCAAAAGCAGAATTGTACACCTTTGTGCCCAGAACTGTGAATCCCTTCTTCCTCCTTACTTGCTCGCAGAGACACACACCCCACAGCGTGACATACATGCACATAATGGAGATAGTCAGGGACAATCAAAAGAGTGAGGTTACTGAGACAAACAGGATTATTCATGGCTTCACACTGCTGAGCTGGTGGACAAAATAAATTGTATATTTTGAAGGGGAAGAAGAGATAAGCTGAGCTTTATGATTTACCCAGATAATCTGATGGTCTATTTTTAAATGCGTGATTTAGAGTTTCCATGAGAGAGAGCTGCAGAAATGCAGGAGCACTGAAAGGAGCCTTCCTTAAAAGCATCCAAAAAGATGTTTAGAATATTTCAGTCTTTGAGTACGGCTGAAGATAGATCTTTTTACTAGAGTGCTGATTAGCCCAGGCTGTCCTGGCTGTCCTGACATCGAGGCAGATTTTCCTTAATGCTAAGTTGCAGCTCAGTGTGGCACCTGCCGTTCTAGATGAACAACATAAAGAAGCTGACAATAATGTCTGTTCACTAAATTATCTAACCAAGGGCTTCAATGTGAAACATTTGGAAAAGTGGAAATCTGTTAACTCTCATTCTTCACACTAGTTTAAATCAGTTGTTCAACCAGCGACAAGCTGTCTTGAAAATACGTAGAAATAGTTGACTAGTGGCTGATGTAACACACGTATGTTTTTTCTTCACCACCCTCTCTCCCCAAACAAGCTAATTTCACTAATTCCTAAGCAGTATGCTTTGCTGGTATCAGGAGGCAGAAACCAGCTCTGAGTCAAGAAAAATACTATGAATTTGCGTTGCACAGAAATGCACATTGATTTGTCACATATTTGCAAGCAAAATGTCTTCTGATTTGAAGACTATCTCTGTGTATGAAAGGAACTCTTCCCTTAGTTTTCCAAAAAGCAACTTCACAACGGTTGGAAATTTAAAGCTCTGTAAGGGCTGCACTATCTGAATTTTTTTTTGCCTGCCCTATGAGTAGCCCGTGAGTACCTCAGCCTTTTTTTGCAAAGGGTAGAATGGATGGGGGCTTGCAGTCCAGCTCTGCTTCCCAGCCACTGGATTTTACGATGACCATCCCAGTGCTTGTAGACACAGCATGCAGTTGGTTTGTCAGGGAAGCAGGACTGCTCTATGCAGAGCTGCAATAGCGTGAATGGCTCTGTTCTTTTTTCCAACCACTTGCCCCCTAGCCCCAAGCAAAGGGGTAAATTTAAATCTTTAAATAGAAATATGCTGTATCCAGAAATGCAAAAGCACCTGCACTAACTGCTGAGGCCATTGTTCTGTTAAAGAAGGTTTTGATTTTGGGGTGATTCAGGGAGGGAACCGATTTTACATTTGTTTAGCCTGAGCTTTTAAACAGCGCAGATCTAGTAACTTCCATTGAAATTAAACTGGTAGATTAAGTTGTTGGCAAGACCAAGCACTTCATGTTGTTTCATGTGCAACCCTTTAAAAACTAGCATAGCCAAGTTAAGGGGTTTGTTCTGAAGTGGACTTTTGTATACACATCTTCTATTCCGTGCTATCTGAAAAATCACCATATGCAACTCTTTGAATGCCAAAAGCCACACTGACTTCAGTAGGGCTGAATCAGACCCTGAGTGGGTCCCATGGCGTGCTTAAAATTTTAATTCATATAAACGTACAAAAAAATCAGGATATTAAAATCAATGGAGGAGCTCATTGTGGAAAAGGTTTGTCATGAAGTGTACACGGTAAAGCACATTTAATTTGCAAGTGATAGTTTTCTGACAGCACAGTGTTGTCTGTGGGTGGTCTGTGGAAATCACAGGCTCAATTCTTCTAGCTCTCTCTACCATCAGATGTCATGTCATGTCACATCGTGTTGAGATACAGGTACGTGTAAAAGCAAGAGGAGAGGAGGAACACAAGTGAAGGGAGGCAAAGAGAGCTGGGAAAGTAATGTCGCAGAACTTGAGCTTCGTCTTTCCACATCAAATGAAAGATTCCATTCTGCTAATCTGTCCTAGGAGAAATAAAGTAATAGATAATATAAATATATAAGCGGAATATTAAAAATATGCAAAGTACTTGTAGCCAACCTTGACCCCATTTAGACTATGTTCATAGCTAAAAGCGTGCTGACTTCAGAGCTGTTTTTGCATGTCTTACTTGACGCTTTGATAAGGATGTAAATAGTGTGTGCGACCAACAGCATATTGGTGACATTAATCAGACTTTTTCACTTCCTTAGTGTCATGGAACAAAATGCTTATGCAATACAATGTGAAAAGGTTTCCATAGGCAGCTGAACCTACAAATGAAGTTCTTACGGCTTGGACTCTAGTCTTTTCTTTGTTGTTGGTTGGTTGGTTTTTTGTTCCCTCCAGCTTCCAGATGTATATTGGAGGCTTCAGAGCAGTTACAGAAATACAGAACCCTGCCCCAAGGAGCTTAGTATAATTTTTTTGTGATGCAGTGAGTGGATGTTAGAGTCTTACAGACATTAAGGCCAGATGAAGTGAGGAAGGCAAAGGCTGCTCACAAAAATCACTGAGTGGTGGCATATACATAGTTTTATGACTTCCTTTTAAGTAACTTTTTTTTGTCCTTTAAATATTTTTGTCCTCTTATTTTTTTAAAAAATATGTACTTATTTACAGAAAACTCAAAAGCAAATCATACACCATTAAAGTGCCCTCACACATGACAGAAATCTTTGTGAAAGAGCAAATCTTTTGTGAAAACTGAAGGTCCAAGATGAGTAGCAGAAAGCAGAAGAAAGGTACGTGATATTAGTAAAAAATTTAGTGAATTTGTGAAAAAGAGAATACTATTTTTCAGCAATGTAGTGAAATAAATGTATTTTTCTGGCTTTATTTAAAACTGGGTTTAGGCAGATATTTATTCATTTGTGTAATTAACACTTTTATTGATTAGCAAGTACTATTAGCAAGTACCAAAAATTTTAGTGGAGAGTAGGTAGTCTATGAAAAGGATAACTTGGAGGAAACTGTTAACAGTTATTTAACAGTAATTTAACAGTTATTTAAAATAAGTTATTTACTACTTCCAATTTTATGTTAAGTCTTTGCAGGTTAGTGTGGTATTAGTCTGGAATATCACAAAGAACTGCCATTATCATGCCAAAATTCATGTTATTTCTGCTGGTGTTCAAAATGTTATTAATGAACATATCACTGACAGAATTGTGAATCTCCACACCTTTGTCCCACACAGAAGGTAGGGTCTAGCAGCCTAATGAAAAGGGCTTGCAAACCCAAGACATTTCAGCACCATTGCCATCAGTATTCAGTATAAAGCTCAGGTTTTCTCCTTCATGCATATAAAGTACTTCCGAGGGACTGTACTAGTTCGTTCTCCATGGTCCATTTCAAATACTAGTATCAAGAATATCTCTAGTATTGCAAACATATCTATGCTATTATTATAACTAACAATCTGTTTGAATTCGCTGTTTTTCTTTCTTTCCAAACATTGGGACCACTGTTCGTAAGAGCTTCTCAATATCTGTAACTCTAAGTTGATATTCGTCCATATTAAAAGATTGCAAAAATGCTTTTCTTCCCTACTTAAATTGGGATTTTACTCTTCATTTGTGGCATGAAGATTGACCACAGACCCCTTCTAGGGGCTGGAGTATAGGGTTTTCTGTGGAATGTAGAGCTCAGTGTCTTTTTCCACACCGAGGTTACTATGCTCTAGGCTTCCTTCCAAACTGCTGACATTGATGCTCTTCATGGGTTCCCAGACAGTGACAGCATGCTAAGGGTTCTGCATGTTTGAGAAACAAGAAACCTCTGGGAAACTGGCAAGAAGCATACAGACTTGCAGAAATATTAAATAAACAAATAATTTATTCAATAAGTTTTGTTGTTCCTCTTCTGCTTAACAGCCTGGGGAGAATGCAGCTTCCCTCCAGTAAATGTCACTGTATTAAAAATTTTATAAGAGTTTTATTTGTTCTTTGCAATGAGTTGTCTTATGACCTTTGTATGGACATCTGTGACTAGTGTATTACCGTTGTTATTGCAATAACACCCATGTTCCCCCACAATGGATCAGATGCCTGTTAACTAGTCCAGTGAATAAATACATGCTAAAAAGAAAAGACTTTCTCTTTGGCTCCACCTGTTCCTCTCTCATTCTGTACTCTTCACTTGGGAAAAAAACTTCCTGTGAAAATGTACATTGAATTTGCTAATTGTAAGCTCTGACTGACTTGTCAAACATCTCATCTTAGTCTTGTTTATGGGCAAGGAGGAAATGCTTCTTATATAAAGCTAGGATTTTTTTTTTTTTAGTTTAATTGAAATCTTAACCAGCTAATTAAAGAATCATTAATAGTCTAGATTTCATTATTACCAAAGAGGGCTTCTATGTAAAAAATGTTCTAATAATCATAAAGCAGCTAACACTGTAATACACTCAGTTTCTACCCTCTTTCCTTGATGTTACACTGTCCCTTCCCCTGCTTCTCCAAGTCTTAAGGTTGGCGCCTTCATCCTGCTAGTGGTGATACCCACGTTGACAGCATCTGTAGTCCTTCACTGGAAGGAAGGGGATGTTCCTGTTAATGGTTTCTTCTTCTTTGCTCCAGGGTCCACTTGAGGACATCTTTATAAGTTCGATAACATGGTTTTCCCATTCTTTATTGGCCTACAGCTCCTTATTACATCCAGATTTACCATATATGGTTCCTTTTATGTTAGATACTTGTTCTTTGTTCGCTTTGATAAACCTAAACCCAGTTTTGTCCATTTTAAGGTCTGCATTTCTTTAACTGGTAATTAGTGAGTCTTTTTTATAGCTATGGGTGTTGTCTTCAGTATTGAGACTATGCCCCTTCTTTTGTAATCCCATGCCTGCACTCCTCTACAGCATCTCTTGTACATCCACTTCTTAAGGCCTCTGCTGTATTTCCATAGGCCTGTATTTCTGCATGCTACACCTTTATGTTACAGTCATAAAACTGTTGTGCTAGCATGCAAAGATAAGCAAAAGTAACATAAATCAGCTGCAGACATCTGGTCAGTAAAAAAAAATGCTGTTATGTTTAAACCAGGTAAAACAAAAGTGCAGGGAGGTAAAAAAAAGTGTAGCCTGGGAAGCTAAACCTTTAGCCCAGAGCAAGCCTGACATGGCATAGTCCAGAGATATTGCAAAATCAGTACAAAAAACTTAGCTTGTTATCTAGCCATGGCAATACAGTAGTAGCAATGGCAATACAGGGTTATATAGTTGCAGTCTGTGTTAATATGTGTGTGGTTTAGACTGTCTCCGTGTGTCTTATTACTGCTTTTATTTTAATGTTAAAAAGGTGGGCCGAATGGTGGCTTCATTTCAAAATGGTTAAAAATATATTGGTTAGTAGCAAAACATTGCATGTAATGTTAGTATATCAGTGATTGTATTTAATTTACATACTTACTGTGTGAAAAAGCAGTTTTCATATGTGTTTGTGTAGCTCTGAGCTCAGGGGCTCCCAGTTCATGTCTACATCTTCAAGACTTCTATGAGACAAGTTATTGAATTACTAATAAAATTAAGAGGTGCTTATAGCCAACCTCACCGTTCCTTTTTGCATAGGTTACTCGTTCATACACTACAATAGCAGACAAAAATTTGTTGATTTCCATAAATCTGCTTAGGATTCTCTCTTAGAAGGTGAAAGTAATTATCCGCACAGACAAAATTAGGAAATAACACTAATAAGCAGAGTTGTAAGAGAGATTTACATAAAAAATATCCTTAATTTGAAGTATCAACAGCCTGACAAAGAATATTATGCTTGAGTAGAACTTGGGAAGTTTGTTCATATGAAGTTGAGAATAGGCCTTTTAAGAATGTCTTTTTTTCTGTGCAAAATTTGAGTTAATCTGTATAAAATACAATGTGGCAAAATGAAGCTTTGAGGTAAATTGACCAATGTTCATCCAAAGGTGAAGGATATAGGCCTAAGCCTCATTTCACTTTTAAACACTGAAAACTATCTCGTAGGACTTTGGAGAGATTTATGTGAAGTGCCAGAAAGTCTTCTTGCCTGTAATAATTTCATCCCTAACTAAAGGGACACACCATTTAATGTCAACTATGTAGGAAGTCAAGATCTGTTTATGTATGTCATGACATGAAGGTAGTAACAGTAATGGAAAGGGACCTCTCCTTGTGGGCAAACAGACCTGTAAGAGAGAGAAGCTGTATCAGGATCAAATTCCCACTGTTGCAGCTTGTCTCTGGAGTCTATTGTGCAGACTCCTGGTCACTGCTGTCACGGCTGTCAAAGATTTGGATGCTACTCCTCACCTAGCATTATGGGTGTCAGAGGTTAGATGATATGCTCTGGCATTTGAGGATGACCCCTCACGGATGTCCAGTGTGGTTCCTGGTACTGGACTCTGAAACCATTGTGCTGATGTCTCTGCTTATCCATGCTGGTTTAATGCAAATCACCTGTAGCAGGGCTCTGGGAGCTAAAGAAGCCTAGTTTTTAAGTTCATGGTTGGATTAGTTACGATGAGCGCGCTATCTGTAATTCATCTATGCTTTGACATATAAGGAATAATGATGCTTTACAAAACAGTGAATAATGTTGTCCTGGGTCCAAGACAAATGTGTTACCTCCATGTTAGTATGTGAGTTTCCTCTTCCTGCCTCCAGTTATGTAAATGACAGCAGTGAATGATAGCTGCTTGAGTTCTCTCAGATGGAAGGTTGACATTAACTTATTTGGCCTTCTCTGTGCAGCCCTCTCTCTATTCTAGGCAGCAGTAGCTTGAGAAAATTGCAGCTGCTTCATTCATCAGTCAAAATAAACTGCTTTATTGATAGTCCGTTTCTTCTCGCGTACACTGTTAAAAAGATTAGTCTGATTTTTTCCCTTTGAAGAAACCACAGCCTGAAGAGGGGATTCCTATTCTAAACTGTACTTAATATAACACAATGGCTGAAATGCCTTTAGTAGGAGGGTAATGTACTTTTCTAACTGAGAGTGCATGCTCTTCTTGTAACTGCTTCTGGAATATCCTTCATTGAGAAGGATGATGACGTTTAAGAGGAGTGAGCAAGCTTCATTTGTTGGGTTGTTAATCAGTTCCATTGCTATTTCTAAATTCAAAATCTAGAAAAGGGTGATTGATAAAATTGTTTGGCATGGCTTTCTTATCTCTAAGTCTTATCCGATGCCTGACAGAAACACTGTGGGAATCCTGAATGAGTTCCTGAATACACACTAAAGACTTAGTGCAAATCTTATGTGTAGTTAATATATTTATTTGGTGGGCGATGAATAGAATAAGCTATAGGATTTTCTTACCTTGGGACATGAAAAATGCACCTTTCTTACTCTTGGGTCTTAGGAGATCATGCTGAAAAAATTCACAGTTGGTATTTACAGTTGGTATTTTACAGATAATATAAACAGAAGTACTGAAATGGGCAATGATCACTTGCAAAGCTATGAATTATTCTTTATCCTTAACTGATATTTTTGTAGCATTGCTAGTTTATAATCAGAACCTCTAATAATTTTAAAAAATTGTTTGCTTGCTTGCCTTTTTTCTTTTACTGCTGCTGTTTTTGTGGAACCAGTCCCTGTCAGTTTTGTGCTGACTATTGCAGTTCTTGGTGCAATGACCTCTTCTGAAATTCCCCCAAAAGAGAACATCAGCTGGATACAAAAGAGGGAACATTCTCCTGGGATGGGAATGACTGCAGAAAAGAGGTTAGTCTTTCCTAATTTCCCTAAGGGTGAACAACATTCAGTCCCAAAACTTCATCTGCCTTGTCAGTTAGTGAGTTTACACTTGTGAACCTTAATCCCAAATCTCTATGGTATCATTAGCAAAAGCCCCATTTCTCCAGCATGGTCGTATACTGAAGAACTGAGCTTGGTTACTGGTCTTAGTGATTTTTGTTCTCTTGGGCGAAATAAATAATTCCTTAGCTAGGGAGAAATGTCTTTCTTACAAAATGTCTTACATGCCCCTGAAGTTGCCTTTTGAAGTTTACTTAGGGTTGCTGGTCCTCTGAAATGTAAGGATTTGATGTATATAATCCATTATCTAACATTCTTGAAGAAATTCTCTTCATGGGGAGGTATCAGGTACTATCTTGGATTCTTTTCCTTTGTATATGATAGTTGCTGCCATTCCACATTAAAAAAAAAAGAAAAATTGAAGACTTACAACTACTTTGTACAAGATGGCTGAAAACCTTCTTCTGAAACTGTAATAATAATAAAAAAGTAATCCTTTATTTGATATATAACCCATTGCTTAGTTACAGTAATCTTGCTGTGCACAGTCCTAAATGTAGTTTTATTCAATGGTAAAAAACTTGGAAAATATTTTTTTCCTTATAGCCACTAAGGGGTTCAAGAGTAGAGCTGCTTTTTCAAAGTCACAGTTCAAATGTGGTTTGCTAAAGTTCAAGTTTCATTCACTATCTAAAGATATTTTGATGACCTACCAAAATGTGTAAGAAAGACTGATGCCAATAGTCTGGTTTCTGAGATGCAAATGTAATTTTAGCATCGCTGTTGGTAACTCAGCAAGCCCAGCAAACGTAAAGTATTTTTCTTAGTTTGTGGGCAAACACGAGTGTTGGTTAGCTAAGATTGTTTATGAGGTATTATGTACCTCTTACATGGAATTGCGATCAAAATTCACAGGGCCTCTGCATCGGCATGGTGTTAACATTATAAGAACAGAATGTGAGACAAACATTCTTCCAGGGTATTCTTCCAGAGTCTGATCCTGTGTTTGACTTTTAACACGTGCTGTAAATACCATGATTCTTACTATGGCCAGAGTCACATTGACCCTAGATCAGTCCCAAGGGAGAACCAACGGCTTTGACTTGTTAGCATATGGCAGTGGTGCAATGTGTGAGTAGACATTGGTTTCAACATGAGCTCATTCTATAGCATACAGCAATGAATGCAAAGTATTTTGAGGGTGCGGGTTTTTAAGGCACCCTTCAGTCATCTGGAAACTAGCAGGTACAGTAGTTTAAAAGCAGGCTGTCTTAGAGTAGCTGAAGAAGCAAAAAATCATTAGGGGGCAAGTTACTTATCCTCAGGAGAAATATTTTACTCTCTAGTATCTGGAAATCTCACAGCTGTTTTCAGATTTGGTTAGACTATCTCCTGTTGGAAAGCTTCTTGGGATCAGTGTAGATGTCACAGGTCTACTGGTGGCCTAGACATAATACAGTATCAATGTATTATATACCTAGATGTAACATAATCAGCAACTGTAGATGTTGATTGGTATTATCAGTCTGTAGACTGAGCAGTTAGTTTCTGAGTTAAGTTCCTTTGGGGACTTTCATGTGACAAAGGAATATCATAGGAAAAAATAGGGTCTCAGTCTTTGTCCAGTAGGTGCAATGCATCATGTCTTCCACCTCTTCTGGCCTCTCTTCAGGGGTGAATTTCCAGTCCAGCACACAATTCCCCAAGCATTGTGAAGAACTGAGGAAATTTTACTTTTCAAGACAAAATTACTGTGATGTAAACAGATACTAGACTTTCCTTTAACAATTAATAAACATCAATAATAAATAATAACAATAATAAATAAATAATAAACATTAATAAACATCAATTAAAAGGCCAGCTATTTCTTTCTGGGTTTCCTAAAGCAGCGGTTAATGGCCTAGTTTTACCCTCAGGCCATATTTTAAGTCATCATTACCACTGAAGAAGGTAGTCCTATGGATGTGGGTGCACACCCTTTTTTACCCATTTTCACCACTCAAACACAGTTGAAGCCCCGCACTGAATTGACCGGGTTGCTAATGGGCATTAGAACCAGCCTGGTGGGCTGGGCTTCTGGATGAATGAGTTTGCAAGGCCTGTTCACATGTGCATGAGCTTCTGTGCTGACATGAAGAGGCTGGGAATAGGAATGAGCAAGTACTGTAAAAAAGAGGGCAGAATTTTTTTTTTACTGTTCTGTCAGTTTATGTCCTTGTGTTGTAAGAGCAACCATGTTGTCTTCACTGCTGTGTGAACTTTGGCGGGAATAGCATTGGCCTGATGACATCTTCTGTAAACGCAGGCTAACTTTTTACTTTATAGCTAATCATATATGCATTAATTTAGATACAGATGTTTGGAAAATAGGTAAGTCAGATGATCTAACTAAAGGTTGGTTGATTTCGTGTAACCGCTAAAACAGTGCTTTTATTGATGGATACTGGAACAACTTTCAGAATATGGGCCAAACCTTTATAAGCAATTTGCAAACATAAATTTCTGTTAAGAATCAGCAATCATATTTTCTTACGTTTCAACGACCCAAGGTAATTCAAGGATCCACACTTAAGCCATTTATATAGAGGGACTAGTTTGTTAAATAGTGCCAAAAGAAGGAAGTAACTTTTAAAAATGGCTAGAAGCAAATAACATTTGTTTAAATTTTTGATTCCTTCAAGGTGCCATCTTTAAGTGCCCCAAAACTTTAAAAAATGCCTCAGTGGCCATAAAGAAGTTTTATATTTATAACCAGTATGTTGGATTCAGTGAGTGAATCATGCAACCCATTAATTCTGGAAGAGGTAATGATGTGTCTGGTACCAAGTATGGAAGATACTATGTGGCATTTTGATATGGGAAATCAATGGTCTTTGCATTTTAGCATGGAAATGTTATGTGAATATGTTATTTCTTTCAGAATGAACAGAAACTATCTTCTCTGTTTACAAAATAGGCAGTTGCTATCTTATACTATTACCTTGGCTGTATTTGGGTCTGAAAACCTGAGTTACAAAGCAGGCACTCTGAAGACCCCTTAATTTTGATAGCAAAGATGATATTCTGTAATAATGCTGTATGCCTTCTGCATGCTGTCACAGGCAAGAGCAGAAGGAGATTCACGATATATTGAAATTTGTCTTGCAGCGTATTTCAGGAAGAGGCCTTGCATAGTAGTCAAATAAACATGTCTTCCAGCAAATTCGTGGAAAACACGAAAGAGCTTGCTGAAAATTAATAATGTAGTGCCATAAAATATTCTAGTTGCCTATTCTGAAACCAGTCTCACTTTGCAGTAGTGTCACAGGGAAACAGTGCTTCCTTGAGATGCATCTTTTTCAATGAGCATTTTCCAGTTGCGTCCAAGACAACAGTAACACAAAGCAAAAAAAAGATTGCTCGCAAATCATACATGTAAAATTCTAGAGGGAAATTCAACCTGTCTTATTATTATTTACCATTGATGTTATGGTTATGCCTACAGGTGTCAACTTTGATTAGTTTCTCAAGTTCCTGCTTGCTGTACAAATGCACAAAGAACAAGCAATCCATTGTTCTCTGCTAGACATGGCAAAGAACGGAAAAAAGACTGATAAAGAGAAGCAAGATGATTTTCTAAAACTCAGAGGTCAATCAGAATAGATTGTGTTTCTCCTGACTCCAGCTGCAGTTGTCTGGGACAAGAATTTCATGAAGTAGACTTCATCTTAAGCATCATAAAGCCCCAAGGAATAGTTTAAGCTCTGGGCTTCTTTTCAGTTACTTTGAGATGAACCTTTTGTTCTGGTCTGCATGACTTGGGGCAGGATGTTCATAAAAGAGTGAGGAGTTTCAAGTTACAGTTAAATGGAGCATGTTTATGAGCCACTTAAACTTTTTCCAATGCATATGCCTCAGTAACTTTGTTACTAATTGCTTAAGATATAGATGAAAGGTTGATTTTGTTTACCCAAAGCAATGACATGAATGAAGCTGAGTTGGGAAAGTAGAAAAATATCCACAGGTTTGAATATTAGTTAACTTTGCTAAAAATGCCTTTGCCTGCCCTGCCCTTGAGTTGCTTAAAGCTCTACGTAAACAGAAGAAACAAAGTGTTACGTCCTGCCCTTGCTCACCAGCCCCCTTTATCACTTGAAGAATGCAAGGCTTAGGCAGAGGGTCTTATCACCTGACGCTTCATTGTTTGGGACAAGAGAAAGAGGAGAAGACTATTGTCTCTACAGCCACGAGGGAGGATGTCGCTTAACTGGACCTGAGTCATAGATACAAAAAGATAATGACCAGCCCTCCCCGAACTGCGCCTGCTTAATAGACTGTTGAATATTACTTTCTCCTCCCAGGGGAGGCATAAGTCCAAGTTAATGAGACACGCGATGCATGACGTTGTATGACCTGTCACATGTAAGAAGACTGCACATGTGCAAAGGGGAGGAGACCTAATTTACATCAAGAGCAGGATAATCTAATACCTATGTACCAGGCGGTTGAGCAATCCTTCGAATATGTACGTTCTACTGCTTTAAATAAGAGGCCAAAGCTACGGCGTGGTGTGCAAGCGTCCTTAAGGATACCGGACCCTCGCTGCACCCAACTCTGTAGAGCTGAAATCACAATAAACATACCTGCTTCACAATCAATTTTGATTGTGGAGTTATTCCACGCATCAAAGTTATTCGTCTATATATTTTCCAGTAATAGTTGGAATCGTTTCACTTAAATTTTTCTCTCTTGGGCAAAGTGAAGCTACAAATTTGTTTTTAAATGGTTTTCCATCACATTTTAGAAGAAACCAGCCAAAATTTCTGGGTTTTAATGGCTATTCATTACAATTCTGTATCCCAGATATAATGTTGAGGTAAAGATGAATGGAGTTATGCCAGACAGAGCATATTGTATTTTAATTCTGATAATGGTAAGAAACTTACACTAAGCAATGTGAAATCTGAAAAATGAACAGGGTCCTTAAATATTGGTTATTTTAATTTCTGTTTGGCATTTTTAAAGAAATAATAACGGGTTTTTTGGAGGCAGTACACTGGTTTACTTGCAGAGGATTTTGGCTGCTTTTTGCTCCCCCACATAAAAACGATAAATGTAAGATGTGTGTACCATTGGTTAGTCAAACCAAAAAGAAGAGGCAACATGACTTGTAACCCATTGCTGACCAATGACAATTCCCCGGAGCAGCTTCACAGGTATTGTGAGTTAGAAAAATCTTGCCATGCACATTACGGACTTTTATCTGTAGCTGTATGTTTGACAGCACATGGTTGAAGCATGCTTTAGCAGAACGAATCAAAATAATCACATATATTATTATCTAATCAACAGAAAAAAATTTTATGATGTGAGAAATATATGGCTTTCTTTTAGAAAATATTGTCAAAAATTACCATTTCCGTCCTCTTTCCTGCTTTCATTTGTGAAACTTACACTATGCTTGCTTTTTGCTATTTAAATAATACATTTGAATATTGCAAGTGATAGTCTAAAGTATACAGTCACCTACACAAAGATGAGTAGAGTTATTCTGAAAATTATTGAAAGAAGCATCCTGCCCATTTTCTATTTTTTCTCTTTCCTCATTCAGTTTTTCCCTCTCAAAGGAAATGAGTCAGAAAACTCTTAATATGTCATTCTGTCTGTCTCTTTTCCTCACTAGTGTTCTTGCACAGACCTCTCAAAGATTTTCCTTCAACTCATCTCCAAGCATCTCTGTGACTAGGGGAATGTCTCTTTTTTTATATATCTTTTCTGAACTATTTTATTACACAGGCCATAAATATAAATTTCTGCATCTTGTGCTCAACTGCTTGTGCAGGACCCTCAAAAAGGGGATTCATTTTGGTACAGCTTCTGTTCCTTCAACTTTTCAAGCGTAGAAATTGATACAGAAATGAGAAAAATCAAAGGGTATCTCAGAGTGTTCTGCTTTGTCCTGGAAAAAGCAAATGGCCCAGTAACTTCACTGGTGGGTTTGCTTGAGTATGAGCATCAAGACTCCTCCATAGACTATTTTTTTGTATCTAAGTTCAGAAAAGAGTAGGAACTGTATTGGCTCCTCCTCCACAGTGTTTTGTACAAGCTAAATTTGTGAACCTCTGTTGGTAGCTGAAGGGTTGGGGTTTTTTCAGTGGCCTTCGGAAAAAAACTCTCCCTGCTCCTAAAATTAAGAGCATATTTGAACTAAACTTGAGTTTTCCTGCTGTTTAATTTTAGCCTTCTGTATTGTTTATGCTTTTTCTAATGAAACCTTTATGTTTACAGAGTAGTTTCTAATCTGATGGAGGTGTCTTGATGCAGCCTCAGGGTCATTACTGAACAGCGGTAAACAGAAATACTGACAGTACTTGAACTGTTGGTGTTCCTTTTACTTTTTTTGCCTTAAGTGTGGTTAGAAGTTCTCTGTGTAACCCTGACCAGCAACTGTAACATCCCAAGTGTGTTGCTCTCAATTTTCCATAGACACATCAGAAAAGCACAACTTCGTGGATTTTTTTGGGTTTGCTTCTTGAAAGACCATTTATCATGAGCCAGGGGAAAAAAAAAATACCACTCAAGTTTCTTAAAGTGAAGTTTCCTTTTTTTTTTTCATGAGTAAATACTCACTGACAGTTCTCATCTTCTGAAGCTTTGATTAAAATATTAAAAGTGTCCAGGACAATATAAATTGTGGCCCTTTACAAATACAGTTTCTAGGGCAACTAAAGGGCCTGCTGTTTTGTAAACACTGTTCTCTCAGGCAGAAGCATTTTTCTGTCTTCTGGAAGATTATTTTACATTTGTGCACGTTAATTTTAAAATCATATTCCCCCTGTGAGAAAATAGCTCTGTTGTCCTCATTCAGGTCTAGATTATGAAAATAAGACATGGAAAAATATTGTACAACTGCACTTGTAAGTGAGGTTTGGGCTGTAAATAGAACTAGTGTGATATAAGAAAGCTGGCAGATTTCCTCATGTGCTGCAGCAGTGTCCTTCCTCTACCACCCAGCCAGGGGCTGACGTGTAGTCTCCTCTCAGTGCAGTGTGCTTTGCTGTTCCTATCTGTTGGAAAATCACTGTTAAATCTCAGGTGAGGATTTTATTGCTGTTCAGTTGTGGAAAAGGTTATTTTTTTTTTTTTTTTTTTTTTTTTTTTTTTTTTTTTTTTGGTTGGCTGAATATGTTTGGGTTGTAGCTATGAAAAAGTATATACTTTGCTATTGACTTCAACGTAGGTACTTTCTGTGTGAAAAAAAAAGTGATTGTGTTAATGAACTTGTTTCAGAAACTCCTTAGGCACTCATATACCACTAGACTAACATCCTCCTTGAGTAATTTAATCATCTGCAATGACCAGCACCATTTTTGATCTTTAGGTTCTGAATAAAATTCAGCGTTGTTGTTCTGCTTGTTCGTGACATACTACTGCATGCAATCACAGTATTACAAGCTTGGCTTTTGCATGTCCTGTTTAAGTATTAATGCAGAGCCAACAGGCAGTCTGCAAACCCTACACATCTTACACGGTGTAATCCAGGTAGAATATGGATAGCTGATTAATGGACTCCTCTGGACTTAAACGGCTTGTCAAATGTCAAATCCAAAACAAAGATGCAAAAAATTTGAGTGCCTTTCTAATTGTACTTTGGGTGATGTATTCTCAGTATTTGCAGTGCGATTGTCTTGGTGAGATTTAGAGAACATGCTAAATACTGTGGTAACAGTATGTAGTTTTCTTGTGCAGCTACAGAGGTGTTTGTTTTAGGCACAGTAATTTTGGAAAATGAAGCAGATCTTGTCCTCAACTATATTTGCATAATTCTTCCTGATTTCTACACCAAATGCGTTCATGCATATCCGAATACTATAGAAAACAATGACCTAGATTAGCTTGTTTTAATTATGTATACTCAATTTAGTACATTTTAAAGAGTTACTCCATTTTTTACTTACTTTAAGTGAGATGAGAACTTGTGCTTATTTGTTAAGACATCTGATTCCAGTGAAATTAGTTCACACAGATTTAGAGATGACATTATTTTCTTTTATCTGTTCGTCTGTCCATCCTTTTCTTACTTTCTTTTGTTCTTTCTTTTTCATTTTTTCTTTCACTCTTTTTCTTTATCTCTTTCTCACTTGCTCACTTTCTCTCTCTTGCTCAGTCTTTTTCTTCTTTCTTTCTTTCTTTCTTTCTTTCTTTCTTTCTTTCTTTCTTTCTTTCTTTCTTTCTTTCTTTCTTTCTTTCTTTCTTTCTTTCTTTCTTTCTTTCTTTCTTTCTTTCTTTCTTTCTTTCTTTCTTTCTTTCTTTCTTTCTTTCTTTCTTTCTTTCTTTCTTTCTTTCTTTCTTTCTTTCCTTCATTCCTGTTTATTTTGATTCCCTCTTCCTCCCTTTATTTATCTCTTTCACTCTCTTTCTCTGTATCTCTCTTTCTCAGGTGATAGGAGAAAGAAAATAAATGCTATTTATTTTCTTTCTTGCTAATAAATGCTATTTACTTTCTTTCTTTATTTTCTTTCCTCAGTTACAAATGTTGACTTTATTCTGTTTATGCAGGCTGCTCCGATGATGATTAACACAAAACTAGCACACTGGAAAATCTGTACAGGGCTAAAGCCTGTGACTTCCTGTAGGAATGTATTCTCTCTCTGACTGGGGATTTTGACTAGAAAAAACTAAGGAAAAGTAAAGTACAGATTTCAAAATTTGCTGTTCACGGTGCTTGTAGTCTTTCATGGATTAAAGCATGAAACAAATTCTTAGGGTTTTTTTTTTTGCACAGAGAAGCAGTGACCTACTCGGGTCTCATCTTCAAACTGGTCAGTAAATGTAAAGACATTTAAGCTTAAATATATAAAGGTATCCTCTATTCACTGTTTTGAAGGCTAAATATTCCTTTAGAAATAACTAAAACATGGTGGTGACTGTATTGTATATTGAATACAACATTATCCATATATTCAATGAGGCTTGAACTGTGCAGCACAGGTCCTCACCACTATTTGTGTCTCAGAGCCCCTAGGTTGGTTTTAGATACAATTAGGCACCTAAATACATGTGTGGTTTTGCACCCAAATCAACCATGGTTGACTGCTTTCATCTGCTTCATAGTAATTTCTCCACAACCAGGCCCTTACTAGCAGACATCTTGAAAATCTTGGATGCTGATAGAAAGTCTAGAACACATGGAAGCAAGTGCTTTTTTTTTTTTTTTTTTTTTAGCA
>NW_010413238.1:50012-73085 GCF_000710305.1 Buceros rhinoceros silvestris | reverse complement strand
TGTTGAAAACACGGGAAGCAAGGGTTTTTTTTTTTTTTTTTTTTTTTAGCAATAGGGCTTAGTTTGATGAGTGGCAACTCAGGAATTGCTTCAGTAATACATATCAACTCAGTAATACAAATGAATGCAGATAGAAATGGTTTGGTGTGTCCCTATTACCTTGGGCATTTACTGGGCACAGCAAAGCAAAAGTGGTTAAACTCTGAGAAATTACTTTAAACGCCTTTCCTCTGCAGAAGGAGGTCTGACTTTCCCGGTTCCATGATAAAAGATCTTGCACTTCTAGCTTGGGCCTGAGATGGATACCCCTGGATGACTCGTGCTGGAGAAGCTGTGTTACAATAATGTTTCAGCTGTGCCAGGAGTACTTCCTTGAACACTTTTTAGGATGGCTTACTGCAAATGTCTTGGCTGTTGAATTCAGTTTGGGCCGAAACATCTGAAAGGTACCTAATCGTGCAACTCTGCGTGATCTCAGTAGAATTAAGTCTCTAACTCTGGGCATTAGTTCTTGAAACTGGATGTTGCGGAAAGAACTTTGTAAGCCTCAGCTCTTGTTTTGTGTAGGAAGGTTGTGGCAGCTTCACACGACTGAGCTCCTGCTGCCTGGCCTCTTGAGTCACACTGTGGTCCCCATGGGCATCTCCATAAGCACCACAGGCTGGTCATGCCCTAAATGTGCACGTGCACATCGTCCGTGTAGTGCACCAATAGTTTGTGATTGGCCTTTGTAATTATTAGACTGTAGTAAGATGTAAGATTTTGTGTTTCAAAGGTCAAGATAGGAACCACTGGTACCAAACAATCAAAAGTGCATTCTAAAATGGTACCAGTGTAATCATGCAATTGTTTACTCAGGCACTGGTGATAAAAAAATAATGATAGGTGCTTCATTAATTAACCAATCAGGAGAGAGAGGTTTATTTATACATTCCACAGTTAAGAATTGCACTTTATTCCCTGATCCATAGTATACTTAGCACCATAGCTGCAATGACTTTAGCCTATATAAACTGAAAATCTATCCCCGATGGCTTTTGCTTTGTTAATTCTGTGATTAATTACAACTATTTATTAAATAAGCCCAGAATACATTTACCATCATTGAATTATCATTCTGAAAATGTTTTATGAGAGGCATATGCTCAGTAACAGGAATAATATAGTTTGCTATGATGAGATCATACACAAAGAAGAAGGAAAGCTATGATGAGGCACAATCGCAGCCAAGTGCTATCTGTGTTACCAGGAGGGATCATGGCTAGCCTGTCACATGGTTGTAACTGCATGGCTTAGGTTTGTGTTCTTAATCACACTGATGAGCACAAGCAATACAGCATCAGGGTCGGGGATTTCCAGACTGTTAGCAGTCACTAAAGACAGAGTATGTGAGAAGGACGTGCTAAGTTTTCATGCCAAAAATTCTGACAAATCTGTGGGAACTGGAAGTCTGCATGAGTTAAGTTGGTAGAAGAAGAATAAAAAATATTCTTAGAATTTTCTTTCACTCCACTTGAAAGCAGCATTATGGCCTGCACGCTCCTGAAAGGGGAAGGTTTCTTAAGCCTTTGATACAGGAAAGACAACATGGCATGTAGGTTATTCTTAAAATAGAGGCTGTTCCTCAGTTGTCTCCCCCTCAACTGTAAGTATATAGCACCACTCCCTTTATTAGTAACCCCTATGAAAGCGATTGCCATGCAGAAAAATGAAAGTGGAAGGAAGGGTCAGGCAGAGCTTAATCAGACAGGCAAATCAACCCTACAAAACCTTCCAGTCTTCTTTCTCCAACACCTCTTCGCACTTTTGCCCAGAAAAGTAAATTTAATAAAATAAGTTTAAAAAAAAAATCCTCCAACGAAGACATGCATCTAGATTTTGTTGGACTGGTGGTGTGATAGTGCAAAACAGAAAGATGGTCCTGCCTCCTGCCAAGTATATGTCATCTTATTGTGCTTGCTATTAAACAGTAAATATTAAGGCACTGAAGTAGGATAACAAATTATCATGGTAATCATATCATTAATGTATGCACGTTGTCTTAAGGTATGTTTATATACATTTAGAAAGAAGCTGATTTCAGGGAAGGCAAGGCACTGTCCCATCTGTTCAAAAGATTCCCATGTCTTCTGGAAATAATTCTGTCTGCCTTTATTGCCAGTCACCATGACACCATGTTCCTTTCCTTCCTCTGAAGGTATGCTTTTTGGTAGTGAGTGCTCCAGCAGAGCACTTCTTGTCCTGTTGAAGCATTTGCTGCGTGTGTGTCTCCGGCACTGATCTGTTCCAGGAAAAGAGTTCCTCCTTGTGGCTTGAGGAATGGTCACAGCTCCCTGTCATAAATACAGAGATTTATACAGCGGTGAGGCCAAATAGAGTGTAAAAGGGTTGTAGAAGAGAGACAGAAAGCTGAGCTCAAACTGAGAGTGGTGTAAGGGAAGAATCCAAGAATCCAGCTGAATTACAGGAGAACTGCAGCCCTGTGCTGTTTTTCTGCTTGCAGTGAAGTGGGGCTCACCTCAGATATTGGCTCTGTGTACAACAGCTGAGGGAGATCTTTACTCATCTCTTACAGAACGGTAATCTCTCTTGTGCTTTCTCTGTGTGCCAATGTAGCTGCTCTCTGGATACATGTCTAGATATGTAGACTTTCATATCACAGTTGTCTTCATGAAGATTATAGTCAAGGAGATGGTACATTTTATCAAAGAAACTCTTATTTTATGGCCCGTTACCCACTTAGAATTTTATGCTTGCTTCACTGTGCCCAGTGCCTGGGGCACATTCAGTGATTTTCTCGGTAGAGCTTTTTCCTAGAGATTTTACTGAATGTCAATGCCATTGGTAGCAGGGTTTGGAGATTGCTTCCCACTCCCAAATCTTTTTCTCTCTCACTGTTTTCTCTATATCAGAGTGAGATGATTTCTCAGTAAAGTTAATTCAGGCCCTTGAATTATCTCAGGCTGTGGGAAACCATGCACTGTGCTCTACAAGGGTAACAAAAAATAAATACAGTTATAGTTCTGCATGTCTAACAGTAAGAAATGACGATTACAATTTTGCCAGTAATCATCACACAGTTGCCATGCACTGGTTATTCAGCCCAGTAATTAAAATGAACTGGTATTTCCCTTGCAGACTGGCCGTACTGGTGGTGGTAGCAGCAAGGCAGGTAGGGCGGAGCGTGACCATCAGACCCATGGTGCCAGTTTGCTCAGCACAGTTGTTGTTGCCCCTCAGATGGAGGTTAGGGGTAGGACAGATACTGCCAGTGGCTTAGCTTCAAGGACTACCAAACCAGCTCATACTTCTGACATGCTGTGAACATCACAATTTTTTGCACTGTGGATTGTATTCTGTTCTAATTCACAAGTCCTTGGAAGGGCCAACATCTAAGCACAACAATCTCAAACTGGAGAGTCCACTGCAGACGATGCTGCAGTGCTGCTCTTTTCATCCTGACTAGAAGTCCTTTGGTTTGCAAGGTTAGAAGTGAGGGTAGAAATTAGAGTCATGGTTCGTTTGATGAGTAGATAGCTGCTGTATAAAAATTGGACCTAATTTAACGATATGTACATAGTACATCACTTGGCAATAGGAATATCTTTTAGTAACTGTTTAAAGCAGAATTGCATGAAAATTTCACAGTACTTCTGGTTCTATTTTGGCAAACACTGCCCTTATTCCACCTATTTTTTAACTTAAGCATGTTGATGAAAATGTTAAATCCCTGTTGTAAGCATTTAGGTCCTTTCTGATAATTAATACCGTCTGCATTTGAGAGGTGGGAGGTTTGCCTGTGAGTTTCCAGGAAGGTGGGAGTCATTTGCAGGAGTGAAGAAGCTGATGTACACTCACAGAGTTACAGGTGTCCATATTGCTGTGTGGATTGGCTAAGCGCTTAATTAGAAAAACAAATAGAGCATGTCTAAAACGATATTTCATATTGAATTGTATCAGAGCATTAGCATCTCCTGCTCGCTCGCAAAGCTGTGAAACATTGGCTACATGAAGTGAGAGCGGACAATATGGCAGGGCCGCATGAAAATCTGGCTTGAGTTGTAATTAGAAGGAATTGAGGGCTATTGCCCTTGATGTTTTATATTTTATATGTTTCAATTTTATGATAATATTTGGGATGACTTTTTCAGTCATTCTAAGTTGGAATTAGGAATATATATGTGTGTCGATATTACATATACGTGTATAAAACATATGTATATAACGTACTGATGTCACACACACGCATATATATATGCTTAGATATGTCACATGCATATAGGTGTCACACACATATACACACATATATATATACTTACACACATACCATTTTGCAATGGATTATTTTGGAAAGAAGTTTAAATTTAAACTCCTTTAAGTAGGTTAAGATATTCCAGTTGTCTGATCAGTGGAATTCAGTCACTGACCTACATTTGTGAGGAAATTATTTCTCTGAAAGTGCTGTTCTAACTTTAAAAGGATCATTAATGGAATGTATCTGGCAGCCTGATTTGCATTTTAGATAACTCAGAATTATTAATTATTGTGTTATACCCAGGCAAACTTATAATTTCTGCAGAGAAGTATCTAGGCCTTTACATCTTGAAAGGAAATAGCCAAAACCAACTGTGTAACAAGGGATAACTGCATGGGATGAAAGGGATTTACTCTTCTATGGATTTCCTACTGTGCTATTTTGAATCTCTTGACAGGGTTACAGGGCTAACCTCATTTCTTTCTCCGTGATCTATTTTTGGTCTTGGTCTTCGTCCTTTGCCATGTAGTGTCTCACAGTGGAGCTTTGAGATTCTTTCATATATTTGTATATATACATAAAATATCTCAACAGTGAATACATCAAGTTGGTTATACAAAACACTGTGAAACCAATCCTGTTTTTTTCAGAGCTAGCATGTCACACCTCTCCATTGCAGCACTTTGTGCAGTGACATACAGGCAGGGATGTGTGTAGTTGCATTTTGTATATCAGTCACTTCTCACACCACCAGCTCAGCCAAGGTCCCTTTCCCATAACCCATTACTCTGTGAATGGCTTCTCTTTTAGGTGGTGAGAACAGAGGAGGCTTTGCTTTTTTCCACAGATTATTCTTTCATCTTAATTATTGTGCAGAGCATGGTGTGCCACTATTCCCAGGCTTGTGAGAGCTTGTGAGAGAGGTCTGTCTGGCTCTGTTTGGTTCAGTCTGTCCCACCCATCATTTGGTTCAGTTCTTTTCTTTTTCTTACTCAGCAGATCTGTCGAGCAGTGGCTCTGCATTACAGAAATCCAAATGGAAAGATCTATCACTTGAGCTGCTAGATCCATTCAGTTGGTTTTGTCATCAGTGCCGTGATGCCTGCATCCTTCTTGGAGACAGGGGGTAGAAACATCCTATCTCTCGAGTCAAATGCATAATCCTGTTTTGGACAAAGGCAAAAATACAAAGTTCTTGCATGTATTCCTGCTTGTATTTCATCATAGGCCCCATCAACTACCTTTATCTCCACATGACAAAAAAATTGCTTGTGCAGTAGTTTTAATACCACAGCTGATGGCCTTGACATTAGCTTTTCTTTAGCAGTTCCAAGCCATGGTCCATCTCAGTACATCTGAATTCCTCATCAGGCTTGCCAAAGTGCCATTGCGGGGTAAAAATTTCCAGAGCAATCTGTTGTTCGACAAAGAAAGCCAGTAAAAAGGTGTTGAATTTTTTTTTTAATAAAAGCCGTTGTGCAGCAGTTGAATTAAATATTGCTGAATTGGAACTGTATGACATGTCTTTGCAACAGACATTTGATATTTGTACTCTTCTCCCAGAGTGCTTATTTAAAATAAAAAATGTTATCAAAATACCACATGATATTTATAACCTTCAGCAACTGCTGAAAACATTGACTTTGAGCTTTGATCTTTTGTGAAGAATTATTCCATTTGGGAACTGTGGTTTTGGTTGTTTCACTTCTTATCTCTTCATGTGATGTCTGTGGTGGGTGGGCGGGCATCTGTTCACAAGGTACTGTAGTTAGATGGTTCATCCCTTGATCTTCTGTTCGGTTCTGTTAGTCCTAGAAAGCGATGGCTGACCTGCTTTGTTTCCTAGCTGTCTAGTACCGATACCATTTACATCATCTATATTGGATGGTTGATTTGTTGTTCTTGGATTTTGCTTATCTGACTGGGTTTTTCAAATGAACCCTAGATAACAGCAGTATTGCTCTTGTCACTCTGTCTTTAGGCCTTAAAAATAGGCAGCTTGTCTACTACTTGTCTGCCTATCTATGCTTAGAACATTGGACATGAACATTTCTTTGCAGCTGATTGTTTTACATCTTTACTTGTGGCTTCATGATGCAGACTTGATGGTAGTGTGTGTAACTTTCAAATACTTGTGTCTGTAATTTGTGCACCTTTAATATTTTTTCACTGAACCCGTAATCATCATCGTGATTATTATAGTATGGCCCACTTTAATAGAATGGTACTTTGGGTGTATATACTTTACAATAATGATACAAAATATTTAGAGTCTTTATGAAAACACAAAATATTCCCTGGTGACATTATTTTGGGCCTAAACATATTCTCCCTTGTAATCCAGTAATGAAATTTCCTCCCCTTTCAGCTGGGGTTAAAAAAACCCACAAAACAAGCAAAAAACCCCAACAGTTTGAAAGCATAACGTCTTTACTCTGAGCTTTCTTCCATGAAACATCTACCTTTTTAAATTAAATGCTACTCAGTTTTTCTTCCTTGTATTCTAATTCTGTGCAATTTCCCAAAGCTTTGTGCTGTAGCCCTTGGCACCCTCAGACTGCAGCTCTGATGCAAACTATTCTTTCTCCATGTAGTGAACTGCTTTGCTGCATGTTTAGGATCTTTCAGGAGAGCCTTTAGCACCTTTCAGAGCACAGTTCCAGTGCTGCGGATCTCAGACTTTGCCAGTCCATAGGCAACATGGTGGCAGTAGGCATTTACTGTACTTTAGTCCGTAGTTTGTCTCAGTTTGGAGGCAATTCTGTATGAGCAATATGGATGAGACGTGTGTGGTCAGGGGACCAGATCCCTGAGAAATCACTGTCAGGTTCAGAATGTAGGTTTATTATAGGTCCAGGATAGCCTGGACTATTCTCCTGAAGTGGATGTTCTTGATAATCTGGAGCTTAGAAAGAACATTGGTTCCATCTTGCTGTTTTGTAGCTGTACTGTTAAATAACCTTGATGTTTGAAGACCTTTTCTAGGTTCTTTCGCCACTGTAACTAACTTAAATGCACTATGCATCTTCAAAGTCAGCATCTTCATAATAGTCATCAGCCTCCCTGCGGAAACAACCAGGGCCAACACTTTATGACTTAATACCAGTATCTGTGGCATTTTGCTTTATTAATTTTGTTTAGCTAGAACACTTTTCCATGCAGTGGTGTGTCTCATGTGGCTTACAGTTGAAAAACGTGATCTCTCAGGAACACAATTTTGAAAAATAAGATTATTTGTAAAGAGTGGGTTATTTTTGGCCCGGTAAGTTTCCAGAGCCAGTTAAACATGTGACTGGTGGCACAGGATAGGCACAAGAGTTAGCAGAAAGAAAAGTAGCATCAAGGCAGTCTCTGCTTCAGCTGATTCAAGCTGCCTTGGTGTCTCTCTTGCCTCCCACTCCTCATTTAATGCCTATGTGGCAGCACCAATCAGGACATAGTGCAGAGCTTACAGAATCCATTCAAGCACTGAAAGCAGAAGCAATATGGCCACAATAGCACAGCATTGCACCTGGAAGGATAAACTTGAGAGAGTTTGGAGTCTCTCAGGCAGAGAGACTTCACTGTTGTGGATAAAGTTTTTGGAGCTCCGCTGGTGTTGTCTTTGCAGCACTGTGCTGTGCACAGGAAATGTACATGCATTGGTTAACCTTAGGACATGTGCCTTTGAAGAGTGAGGTGACTGGCTTTCCATTTGGACTGTGCAAAGCCTAATAACCTAAATAAATTGACTCATTAAATTCAATTCCTTGTGCCAAAGAGGTGCATTGCTAGATCAAATTACTGATCCACTTATAATTGTATCCTACTTCTATCAGTAGTCTCATCTTGATTGCTCAAAATGCTCTGCTCTGTTGTGTGTGCAGTTCTTACTACAAAAACGCGGAGAACTGGTGGTGTTCTCTACCAGTAACTCAAAGCATTGTCCCTAGTAAGAGTTCTTCACCATGCAAAGGCATGCAAAAAGGCAGTCCACACACTGAGCTGAGATATTTGTCTTTATTTCTATTCTGGTGCCAGCCATCTAACAACAGCCAGCAAACCCATACTTGCAAGGCATACGCTATTTGTAATAGTATGAGATGCTTGTTTGGTTAGTCATATTTCCCTATCCATCCTACAACATACACATGTATGCTGTCTAATGATTAAAACATTTTGGGGAGGTTCAGGAATGTTCCCTAATTAGCACGCTCAATTTCTCCTTAGGGGTGAGTATTTTAGCATTATAATTACCCCAGGTTACTTTAGGATACGCTCTTGGCTCATCTTTGGTTCAGAAATTATACATTTTATTACTCCTGCTGGTCACACTATTGCTGATATAAGCCAGGATGCTGTTGGTCTTCTTGGCCACCTGAAGACGCTGGCTCATCTTCAATCGGCTGTCGACCAGCACCCCCAGGTCCTTTTCCGCTGTGCAGCTTTCCAGTCACCCTTTCCCAAGCCTGTAATGTTGCAGGGGTTTATTGTGGCCCAAGTGCAGGAGCTGGCACTTGGTCTTACTGAATTTCATACAGCTGACATCAGCTCATTGATCCAGCCTGTGCAGACCCCTCTCTAGAGCCTCCTGACCTTCAAGCAGATCAACACACCCACCCAACTTGGTGTCATCTGCAAACTTCTTGAGGGTGCACTCTATCCCCCATCCAGATCATTGATAAAGATGTTGAGAACAGGCCCCAATACCGAGCCCTGGGGAACACCACTTGTTTGTCAGCTGGGTTTAACCCCATTCACCACCACTCTCTGGGCCCGGCCATCCAGCCAGGTTTTGATCCAGTGACGTGTACACCCATCCAGACCATAGGCAGCCAATTTATGCAGGAGAGTGCTGTGAGAAACGGTGTCAAAGGCCTTACTAAAGTCCAAATAGACAACATCCACATTGGTCCATTCAAAAACATGGTGAGACTTTACAGACTTAGAGAAATTATTCTGCCTATGCATTGGTGAAAAGCTGCTACTCGAGGTGAGAACAGAGTAACTGCTTAACAGCTGTCAGACTCCTATAATCAACTGAACTTACAGGGATAATTTGGGCAGGCGAAAATGTAATTGCTTGGTATATTTCTTACACCGAACTCATTATGCAGTGCCTTACACTGGAAAAATGTCTCACGCAATGTCCCTATCAACACAGGTCTCTAAGGGTAGACTTGTGTATAATTTATGTAATCTGAACACTATTACAAATGTATGTTAACATGTATAAAGTTATTCAGAGTTCTTTCTAAAACTTTAATCCCACTCTTTGTCTCAGTTCCTGTGCTTAATTAATTCTGACTATAAAAATAGACTCATTAATTACTCAATATGAAAATTTTGTTTTAAAGAAATAGGTTGTTTTTTTTTTAACATGCCAAAGCAAAGCAATATAGCAAATGCAACCGTTCATAACAGAATTTAAAATAAATTTCAAAATATTAAAGACATGTAGATAGACTGGCAACAGTGACATAACTGCAGTAACTAAGTCTTTAGATTACAGTGTGGAAGCCTAAGCTATTAAGGCAGAAAATGTGCTATCATTCTGACTTTCATGTAGATATGCAAGTAAACCATACTATGTGAAGTGACTACTGACAGACTTTAGCCCACTGGTTATGGACTATGCATTTGGGATTTTACAGGTAGTCAAAATAAGTGCACTGGAGCAATCATTATGTCTCAATGTAAAGAGCAGGGTTGTATCTCTAAAGTTGTCAGAACTTTGAATGAATGTCATGGATTTTGTCTCTTACCAGTGTTTTAGCTGGCATTTGGATTTACTAAAAAATACTGCTAGAAGTTGCTGAAGACCTCTAAAAGACAACAAGTAGTGTTCCTGTGATTGGTGGTTGTGTTAGTTCAGATTAATTTTTAAGTAAAAATACCTACTGAGACAGACTTTTATGTTTGCAGACATACCTTTCCTCTTCAAGCACTTGTATTCTCTTTTCCCTGAGTATGCTTCATTTCTTTGTGCAAAAAAGAGTGCAGTCAGCAAGCCCTTAAGAGGGAATTTGTGTGTGGTTAAGAAAGATACAATGTGAAGCCATATGACATATTACAGTAGCTGCAATTGACTCTTACTATTTTTTTACCAATGAACAGCTTGCTTTGGGCTTAACATATTGTCTTCTCTGTCTCATCTGTTTTGAAGCAGAATAAGGAATCACTGATGTATTTTGTTTTCCTCTGTAATGTTCAGAATTATCAATAACTCAGTTAAATCCCACTCTTTCTTTAAAAGGGCATAAAATTCTGCAGTTTGCAATCTCTTATAATATGTACCATTAGAAATAGCAGCATTTCTCTTATTCACATTCTTAATTTGACGGACAGCCTTAAGATATGCAGATCTGACCAGACATTCAAAGCAGAAGATAGATCCACCAGACGGTTTGTGGGAAGGAGGACTTTCATTGTTTAAATGAAAGTTGGGATGAGTTTCTGAGTATTCTGGTAACTACAGAAGTGAAAAAAAAAATCCCATGAAGGCATGTCATTTACAATTCAAGTAGCAGTCCGTGAACTTTACTATCGTCTCTTTCATTGAAATAAAAAAACCCCAACCCCCTCTCCAACAAGGCAGAACAAAATATGACATTGGCAATAAAAAAAGAAGAAAGAAAAAAAATTAGTGGAGTGTTCAAATTGTGAATATATTCACAAGATATATTCGCAACATTTCTCTACATTCACAATGTAGAGAAATAAATTTTCTCTACATTTGGCATCATATCTGTAATTCTAGTGCCCTGATTATTCTTTTGCTCTTTGTTTCCACTCAGAGAAGACATGTTTCAGTTGGACTTTTTATCATTATTTTCCTTCTTCCTTTTCCCATTTTCTCTTTATGCCCATTTATTCCTCTTCTTCTAAAAACATACTCGATTTATGTCCTGTTATCTCTTACACTCCTCCATGTTTGTGATTTAATACTTTGATTTATTTCTGCAGTTCAACTCAATGTATTTAGGTGCTTGGCATTCACAATATT
The DNA here is from genome assembly GCF_000710305.1 of Buceros rhinoceros silvestris. NCBI lineage: Eukaryota > Metazoa > Chordata > Aves > Bucerotiformes > Bucerotidae > Buceros > Buceros rhinoceros. Next base: position 61,845 of record NW_010413238.1, on the reverse strand, counting down.
GTGAAAAATATTTTCTTCTTACATTCAAAAAATGTTACATTAAAACAGAACCAGAAAACCTACACATGACAAGATGATCATATAATGCAAGAAGGTATTAGTCATGTGCTCTCTTGATACTTCTTTAAAAGCACCTGTTGCTCACAAAATTAGCATATTGTTCTTTCTGAGGGTCTGATCTGGCAGTAAGGTTTTTACAAATCTATATGGAACGCTTCCCAACCATGGAATAATGCCTCCAGTTTTTCGCACACTTGAACTTTTTTAAATCATACACCATGAAGATTCTAACAACAAACTTGGCTTTTAGGATTGACTAACTGAAAATGAGTAGAGCTTGGTCCTTTGGTCCTAAATGTTTAGAATTTCTTTGGCTTCTCCTGAAACCTTCAACTAATGAATTCAATTGTTAAACAGAGTCATTAAACAGAAGTATATCCTCTTGTTTTCGTAATAAGTCTCTTGAGTGCAGTAGTGACTGGAAATGTATTTTTTAAATCTTCTATCAATTTCTTGTTTGATCAGTTGCTTAGTGCTTACTGTATAGCTCTCTTTGTAGAAATAATTTTCAAAATCAAACAAGAAAATGGCTAGCATTGTCTACTGCTTAAATTGCTCCTTTGAAACTTCGACAGTATTAAAGCTCTCAAGTGCCAGCACTGACAGAAGATACCATAGCTTAAATGACCCTGCAGAACAAAAATCTTATTATCTGCAGAGACAGTTCTTGCAATTAGTAAAGCACGATAGGAGAAGAGTAAACGGGCTCTGTCTAATAGAATATAGCTTCCTCAAGGCAAACTTGTTCATCTTTTCAGGACATTTGACCAGAAGTGGCATCATTCACCAACTGCTTCTGATATCTGCATGGAAAGGAAAAAATGATAAAAGAGATACAAGAGGACATTTGTCAGGTCTAGCAGGCAATCCTTCTGCTGGAAAGAGAAACCAACTGAGATCTGTTTAGTCTTAATGCAATCATGTTTTCGCCTAGCCGTAGACAGGCAGCCAAAGCAGCAGTGTGTGCACTTTTTCCTCTATCTCCAGTTGCCGTCATTCATCTGGAAAAGGACCAGGTGTTGCAGCAGTGAGTGAGAATCAAGGCCTCACAGTTAGGCAGTCAATTTAATTTGCTGGTGACTTTCTAGAAGACTTCTGTATACTTCTTGATATTTTACGGGCAAACTTTTTTTAGTGGCATAAAATAAATATGATGTCCTGTGCTTGATATGAAAAATGTGTACCTGACACTGCTTGGGTTACCAAAAAAGTCTTGAATTTGCTATATAGGACCTTAAGTAATGCATTTCAGCATGATTTGCTAACAATGAGTTCATTACAGTGTACTATTTGGACAGCTGCTTGCACTTAACTTGCATTTATTTTCTCATCTGTGATACATCTGTGATTATACCTTACTGACATACAAGTTGGGAACCTCGTCGCCTCCATGGCCATCTCCCAGATCTTGAGAAAGTTCTCTGAAGCTAAATTCTAAAAAAACACATAGACTTTTCAAGAATGGGTGTTGCATTTCCTAAATTTTATGCACCCAACCTTTCATGAGCAAAATTCAAGCTCTGTTTGGAAGTCGCCTGTGAATGGCACAAGAAAGTGCCACTTGAGTACCAAACAGGTGGTGCAGTGTCTGTGCAGCATGTGTAATAAGCTCTGGTACTTTGTCCCCAGCAGCACAGTTCCTAGGCTTGACAAGACCGAGCTTGATATGGAGAACAGAGCTTGGTCTGGAGAACAGAGCCAGAATCTGGAAGACTCATGTTTTGTCACCAGTTCTATCACTGGTGGGCAGAATTAGTCCTCCAGCCCAGCGCTGTTTATTGGCAAAGCTTTGTAGAGCACTTCTGAGTTTTTACAGAAAACACTTTGACAACTAAGCTAAAGCTGATACATGAGAGCTCCTGAATGAAAAGCTGGAAGTGTGTTCCAGCTGCCAGAACAGTGCACAGCTACCAGTCCTCAGTAAGCCAGGCGCAGAGGAACATTCTGGAGTGTGTTTTATGGATATAACCAAATCAAGCTGCAGGAGCATGAGTCAAGTGAGTTCACTGGGCTGGTAGCACACAGAGGGGTGCAAAATGAGCATGGCTGGAAACCTGGTAAGGAGTCTGTCCCACCCAGACTGGGCAATCTTCCTCCTGGGTTGTTGCAGTAGCAATCTGAAAACATGGCACCCTTGCTGAACTGAAGCCATGGCCTCATTTTGTGCTTCTGTAGGCTAAGAGCTGTATACTAGATAAGAAATCCTTCCTGTCTACAGCAGCCAGACTGAGGCTGTTACATGCACAGGGCTCAAATAAAAAAAAAAAAAATTGCATTTAAGATCTGAAGGTAAACTATAGTTCCCACCAAAAGTTTCAAACTAGCTTGGATTGTGTATCCCCACAAGTATTTATTTTTATGTATTTAATTACTGCAGCTTTTAAAAAATGTATCAATCTGTTCAGATGGATTCTTCTGGGGAGACAAGTACTGGAAAGGAATTGTGTATTGCATACAGCAAATGCAAACAGAATTTGGATAACGGACTACTTCACTATGCTCTAATTGCACAACGTGGCATTATACTAACTAATAGGAAAAGAGGAAGAAAGCTGCAGATTTTTGGTTGATGTAGAACAGCTTCAGGGGCTTATCACTTGGACTCTGTCAAGCAAGTAAATAACATGCACAAATAAAAAAAAAATACTTGCCATAATTTCTATAACAATGGATTCAAATGGCTTTGCAACATATTCCAAGTCTTTTGTGATAGATAGAAGCTATTCATAATGCTTGGGATCAACTGCAATGTCCAAAAACCCCCAAACCATAACAAACTACCTCAAAAGCACAGAACTAAGGGCTTATTTATTCTATGGTAATGTATAATACACTGTAAAACAATGCAACAGCGAAATCAGGAAAGAAATGTAAGTAACATTTACCTTTCCCAGGTCAAAGAAATGTGTAGGATGTGACATATAAGCCAGTTAGCAAGAATATTTTGTCTTTTTTCTAGGTAGGTCATTGTGTCAGCTTTCCACGGATGGAAGTGACTGAGACCATGTTATTACACTTAAGGTGTTCTGCTGTGAAACTGTTACACACTCTGGAGTGCAGTACCATAATATCAGAGCAAGAGAAAGCTACAGCTGAGATAGCATATCTCCTGTATCTCATCTGAGAGGAATTCATAGCCTTTCATATAGTGAAAACCCATGGAGATCAGCCAGTTCTCTTGTGTACCTAGACTTGACTGATTGGATGACTGGGAAATTATTTTAAGTTCACATATAATGTTCTTCAGATATTCTCTTCTGTCTGCAATAGCTCTGGTGCTTCTGTGGGCTTTGGACTGAGTTTGTTGCCTTAGGTAAAAGTAATCTCCAGTTGTCTATCTGTAGGGTTTGCTTTGATATATGGAAATATTGCTGACACTAACCTCGACTGGGCTTAGTGGAGACAAATATGAAATCAAAAGGAATAATTAATATTGTTCACATGCTGTCAAGAACCTGCTCACAGATGTGTATCAGTACACACGCTATGTATAAAAAAGGCTTCAGACGGAGATAATCAGGACATTTTCTCACTGCTTTTTTTTTAATTCTAAGGTGCAACAGCCCAGTGGTATACTTGGCAAGTTTCAAACATTACTTGGCAGTTGTGCCAACCATTTCTAATAGAATACTGCTATGCATTTAGGTCTTCTCCCCCACTCCCCCACCTCCGCCCCCCCCCACTACAGCTTTTATGAAGTCATTCATTATTTGGAATGGTTTGAAGTGATTGAGAAATTCTGCTTGGAGGTATTTCGGCATGTTTGCTGCTTGCAGTATTTTCCACCCAGGTCTTTATTTCTTATTTCTAAAATTTTATTTATCAGGGCTCTGTGGTATATTACTTGTAAGTCCTCTGGTATTTGTCCTATTCCCTAAAAATCAGCTGCCCCCCCTTTTTTTTAAATAAAAAAAAGCAGGTAAGAACAAAATTCTTGTGCATAAATGCTTTTTTCTGTCTTCCTAATGAATAATAATTTAAAAAACCAAACCAACCAACCAAACAAAAAAACCCGGAAGTCTTGCTACATCAAAATAAAGATTTAATTTGTTGCTACTGTGAGGGTTATGGAATTTGAGTTCCTTTGAGAAATTCACTAAAAAAAGTACCACACCTCACAATCTCAAAAATAAGACCCTGAAATTAATGTCATAGATTCATGTCATACGCCTGAGCGAGAGTATTGATGGGCAGGCAGTTGATACTCTGGGACTTAAGCAAAGCAAATACTTGGTATCTTCTGTAATTGTAGATACCTTCATTAGAATGTTTTTAAGCTGCAGTACTACATAACATTTAGGATTCAAAATTTGTCATTACATCAGTTCTAGTTCTGCTATTCCATCATAAATCTTTTCTACTTAAACTCAGAGGTAAGTGCTTCTGACAGCAGATAAACAGCCAATGTGTAACATTAGAGGGAGGTGCACTAACTGTTCTCCCAGTGCAAGTTTCCAAGTTAAAAGGATGTGTCCTTTGGAGAAAGATGCAATAAATGAACTTTTTAACACTGGGGAGCTAGATGGCTCTTGATGACTCTACTTCTGTAGCCTGTATTTTTTAGAAAGGTTTATGGCATTTATTTTAAGCAGTGGTTATAAGTGGTGTCTTGTACTTTGGTCAAACAGAGGGAGAGACACAGTGTATTTCTGCAATTACACACTGTGCATCTTAGATATCTTCAAGGTCTCTCTTAACTTTTGTGGTTCTAGTCACCCCTATTTTCACCAGCTACTGTTATTTTCCTCAACAGTGACATCTCTCATTCAACATGTTATCACTGAAATAACTAGTTATTAATCCCTTCTTAGAGTAAGCTGTAGATTCAGGAGGGTGCGAATGAAGACAGGAACTGTGGAGAATAGCACAGCAGAACAACATTGCCTTAGAATGTGGCATAAGCCACATTTTTAGGACAAAAATGAACAAAAGAAAGGGATGTTTATTCAAAGTGGAAATAAGATAATCTAATCTGGAGAAAAATTGTCTGGCTATCCTTTCTGGTAAGAGGGCGTGTTTTTGGGACACAGTCAGTAACTAAGGAGAAGCTCTGTACTCTGGTGTTATGCCACCTCAGCAAGCAGGGGAAGCAGATGTAGTGTCTAAGTGTTCTCAAAAGGTTGCAAAGTGAGTTAAAAGTGAATTACCAAACTTAACAAAACCATGTCTGTATCAAGAGGCAATTGTGCATTCTCTTTTATCTAGTCTTGTGCTGTAAATAAAACACTGCTATAATGGTAACATTTTCCATAACAGGAAAAGAGAAACTATTTTTGTTTAAACTTGTTAAAGGTCTTGATCATGATATCAACAATTTTGATAAACAGCACAGTCTTGCCTTGCTTTTCACAAGTTTTAATGGTGGAAGCACTGACTCACTTTGGTAAGCTGTTCATGACTCTTTCCTCAGAGGTATGCCTCACAATAGACATTCATATTTCACAGTAATGCCATATCTCAAAGTGTTTTGACAGAATGAGTAAATGTTACATTGTCTGCATAACATGAACAACAATAGCGGCACAGAAATTATTTGCAGTAAAATTCAATCAACAGAGAAAACCGGGAGTAGGATTCAGGCCCTCCATACCTCTCATTTTACCAGGTATCACAGGGTTAAGACATACAAGAACTACATTGGTCCAGCCTTTTCTGCAAATTTCAACCTTCACCTGGAAATGCTGGCCATATTTTCTACATATTCCACTCTTCTCTACTTCATGTGAAAACGTGAGAACTTACGCTGCTGAGAATAAATTGAATATAGATATTAGCCAAATTAAATTATAATCCTGGGGGAGGTAACTATTGACATCCTTTCTCAGTCCCATTCACACCACAATTCCAGCTTTTCGAAAGCAGAAGTATAGTGAAAAATGAAGGAATGGTTTAAAATTAAATTCCGTTACATTTCAGCAGTTCTGAACGCCTCAGTACCTCTTCAAAAATCCGTTGTTTTAACAGGAAGTCTCTCAAGGAAGTTTCAGCACGTAAAGCGTATAAGTTTTTAATATATATATGTGTATATATAGAGGTACATATTTACATATTAGAATGAAGGGGACCTGGAAATGGCATGCATTTGAGAAACCTAGAGAGAGAGACGTATGTAGTGTGCAATTGGGGAAAAAATAGTAATTAAGCAGAAAACAGCTTGTGGAGGGAAGTAACTCTTATCTCGGGAGACAATCTGTCCTACTTTCTTTTCTCACACTTTGAAATCTATGAATCTTTTACTTGCTTTATCACTTTTACTGATTCCCCGCAGGCCAGAGCCGACAGCTACGCCTCTGTTTTATTTTCCACTGTTCAAAGCATGTCAGAAAATTACTGATGTGGAGTCTGAAAGTGGCTGCATGATTGCAGGAACCCACCTACTGGTTAACCTCAGTCCAGGTGATCACTGTTGCTTGAGTGAAATTGTAATCATAGTCACAGAACAGCTGGCAGATTGTTCCAATATATGGTCTTTTTCTGCTTCCAGTTGAAGACCAGAAGCTGAGTTGACTTTTTTTAATTCTCTCTAGAGTTAATTATTTATGTCTTGGGCCACTGTGATATCCGTTCATAAAGGTTGTGTTAGTTTTTCGCCAAGTGTTATTAGCAGCTGTTTTTATAGGGACTGGGTCAAGCAGTTGCACTGTCTGTAACTGTCTGGACTGTTTATTCCATGGACTGTCTCTACTGCCTTTGAATATGGCCTTTATAAAGCCTTTCTATTTTTATTCCATTACACTTCTAAGAATTGGCTTTAAAATACAGTGTTGTCACTATACTTCGGCATGATAAAATGCAGGGATAAGGTGAGTATGGCCGCATTCATGTCCAGGATTCTACTGGAATTTCTACAGTAATTTCACTTTAGTAGGCTTTAACTTGTGCTGAAAATTTATACACCCCAAACAGTTCTCTGTGTGCGATGAAGCAAAATAAAGCAGGATAGGAATTGCAGACTGTTTATGCTAAGCCTGTATCACAAGATAATATGTTCATGTACTGCTTTTCATCTTCAAAGTTTTACCATCTGTATTAACATCTCTGAGAAGCCACATGGAAGTAACTGTTATATGAGATTCTTAGATTGAAATTCATCTCACTGATGGCAACTGATACTTCATTTTGCAGCTCTCAGGAGGAAGCTGTAACACCGTTCTTCTTCACTGGTGTTAGCTCTTGTGAGATAACTGGGAATTTTGGATATCTGAGGAAGAAAACACTAATGCTAGGCACAGTGCCCTTTATTGTCACAGGGTATCTTGATTTTGTGCTGGTGAGAACGTTTGCAAGGAAGTTGTTGATGTCCTGTTGACTAGTAACAGTCAGGTATGAAGGCAAAACTTAGAGGACTTGTGAATCCGTGAAGCTCTGAAGAACCAACTCAGAATGACCTTTCAATTCTCCACACTATACTGAGATCATAGGAGATAGAGATGTGTAATACCTTTAGTTTCATAGATCAGAAACTTCCTTCTTATTTTTGTAGGTTGAAACATTTCCCAAAGGCTCTCTAAAATCAGCAGGGCTCTACAATGATGATTCTTTACAGTCACATCAGTGATTTTAATTTTCTTAAATTTGATTAGGGTATTGGCACAGATGGACTCACTATGCACTGCAGACAAGGGCAGTGATCTCTAATTTACACTAGCAGATCATGCAACAGTAAAGATGTACTAGCTTGAAATGTATACCTTGAATTAAGAAATAAATGCCACTTATGTGGCCTTTATGAAGTATTTTAGATGCATAGGAATTTAACATGAGTCAAGTTATTTGCTGTAATGTCTTTCTCTGCTCTTATTATACCAAATCTTGGCCAATTTATGTGCCAGCTGATTTCCAAAATTTTGGTTTTTATGAGTTTCATGAACCTTATGATGCTGTAGTAATAACCAGAGTAAATATGGAGAATGACACTGAAGGATATTGGGTAAACAGACCTTATTGCCTTCTTTCTAGACAAGCGCTGCATTGCATTGCAGAATTTACACACTGAAGACAGGTTTCAGACATCAGAGATGTGGTGAAAAACTCAGACGAGATTATCTTGGATAGGGAGATTGTGTGCAAACCACTGTTAAGTTATTTAGGTTAGTTAACTAACTTTACAATAAAAAAACCCAGAATGGCAATTGAGTCCTTTATGTGTCCTTCATCCAAACGCTGTTCATAGAAATAATTTCAAAGTAATTCATTGTCCCTGCTTACAACATTGTGGAGGGGGTTGGTTTGTGTCAAGGGCCAGCATTTCAAAGCACTTAGCACCTTCTGAGACGCCTGCTGCAGGATAATGTCAACAATGTTTTGGATGATTTCTCAAAAAATACAGAATATAAAAAATACATGTCTATACTAACAGTATAGATATGGGAAGAGAGGCAGATATTCCAAGTGAAACTGCACAATATGAAAGCTTGGGGTACCCAGGCACATATTTTGATTTTGTCAGTGCCTTTCTTTTCAACTGTATATAAAAAAAGTGACGCTAATGTCACTACTTTACAAAGGCATTAGAAAATAATTCAGTCTCCCAGACATCTCACAATTGAACAAATGCTGAAGATACTGCACTTCTTATCAGGTGGACACACCTGCCAATGGGCTGATGAAAGGATTGATGCTGAATGGAAGTGATAAACCACAGATCATCATAAGAGAAATTAACTTCAGCAGATGCAAAATTCTGTATTACGCAATATTGCTTGCCCAGAATTGTGGTAGCTGCTGTAATTGTTTCACTGCACTTGGACTGTGGGAAGGCAGAATTTTTAAAGACAGTGGCTTTTTTTTCCTTTTTAATTTTTATTTTATTTTATTTTCCTGAGTAAAAATGTACAATAAAAATCTGTATTTTAAAATATTAATTTATTTTTCTTTCTTTCTTACAGCTTGCGGCCAATGCAATCCTTTTTGTCAGTGTAAATTTGTATGGGGTCTTCGTGAGGATTTTGACAGAAAGGGCTCAAAGGAAGGCATTCCTTCAGGCCAGGAACTGCATTGAGGACAGGCTGAGGCTGGAGGATGAAAATGAAAAACAGGTCAGTTTCTAAGCCTTATTTCTTTTTCTCTGTTTCTTCTGAGATGACTGTAGTTATGTGAACCACACATCAGGATGTTGCTGCTGAGCTCATGATAGGGCGTATGTGTGTTTTCATTGTGAAGGAAGGGTGCTGCCTGCCCCCACCTGCTTCAGCTCTTCCTCCCCAGTGCATCCACACTCTTCATTCTTCATATGCAGTGCATACAGAAGGAGCAGGCTGATCCCACAGCTACTGTCAGCTCCAGCATCAGAGGGGATGTATTTTAGGGCTGAGGTAAACCTAACACACTGCTGCAATCTAAGATCTTGGGGTTTTTTCTGCATGGATGTTTTTGGGTGGGTGTTAGATATGCTGTAAATACTTTTCTTCTGGCTGTGTGTGCTATAACCTGTTTGTATTCATGACACCTATAAACAAAAGTCAACATTTTAGCTGTGATAACCTATTCCTTTTCTCAAAAACCATCTTAGTAATTTGATAGTTTATTTCACACAATTTTTTCAATTAATCTTCCTAGCAGATTTGGAAACAATGAGAAAAACTGCTATATTGTGGAGCTTGCTGTTGTTACTCATATCTGAATCGTAAACCTACTAAGATCTGTTCATCTCTAAGTTTGGGACTAGATTTTTCTTTCTGTCTAGGTGATAATAGAGGGCCATGCTGGAATACATAGATTGACCTCTATGAAATGATAGTCATCTATGCCAATAAGGGACTTAAGAGGTATTCAAATCTTATTATACAAGATGTCAGTGTCCTCAAAGCTTGCATACCTCGCACACTTTTACTTCTCTTCACTAGCAATTTCTCTAGCAACTCTATTCCTATGCATGAAATAACACAGGTCCTTAAGTGCTTTCTGTTATGACTTGACTAATGCATTTTTATTTTTTTAATATGTATATAATAATGTATATTTTGTTTTATGTATATACTCTGTAATGAGTAGATGTCTTCTCTGAACAACTGCATATCTTTGGTGGCTGTGTAAAAATGTTATTAAGACCAGAACCTTTAGGTTTGATTCTGGTCTTTCACAATCCAAAGCTGCAGGTTTTCAAAGTCATAAATGTGTTACAAGCGAATTTCTATGGGATTTAGGCAACCCTGCCATTTGTGCCTTTGAAAACCCACTTCTGGGATCCCACATGAAAGTAATACTGATTTTTCTGTTTCTCTAGTTAGAACATTACCAATCTGTCTTATTTTATATTTTATCCATGCAATCACAAGAAAGCAAAAAGATTACACATAAGTACCGTTACGATATTATTATACAATAATGTATATTTTTGTGTTATATATATTGTATTATATTGCAATGTATATATTGTATTATATTGCAGTATATATGTCAATGAAGAGAATACAGTTTTCTCCTGCACTTGTGAAATTAACTTTATACAACACAGTAAACTCAATACAGTGAGCATATTAACATATGCTGACTAGCTGTCAAAAGTAGCAGCAAAATACTTTCTGTGGCTCCTCAATACAGTGAGCATATTAACATATGCTGACTAGCTGTCAAAAGTAGCAGCAAAATACTTTCTGTGGCTCCTCTCACACTACACTAGAATACTTCTAAAACCAGGGTGAGAATTAAGGCATGACTGCAGACTACAGAATTATTCTGCAGTTGCTGTGGCATAATGTAGTCTAACTTTCTGGCTGGCAACACTCAGGAGTGTTTGAGGAAAAGAGGCGTTGCTGATCTACTTCAGTTTTTGTGATCATTCCTGTAATTTTGGTCTCTGAAGTATGATCATTACATGTTGAAAAGGACTGAATTTTTTCATTAGATTTTCTTGTCTCTTTCAAATGCTTTGACCTAAATACCGTAGCCCTTTCACACTGAAAACTGTAATCCAAAATGCTAAAACCTTTCCCTGGTATTTCTGTGCCAAGTCTCTAAAGGGAACGGGAAGAATATGCTCTTGGCTTTTAAACATACAAAGACTTGTGGAGTTAAAAGTGTTGACTGTGTAAGACAGATACCACAGCTGAAACTGTAAATGAGATTTCTTCGTCTGTGTCCTACGCACAATGATTCTCCTCATACAGGGTGCATTTGTAGTAATAGTCCCACACGATAGCCTTGATAAATCTATTTTTATGAGCAAGACTGAAGATCTCATTTGTAGCATCATACAGGAGTTTGCAAGTAGGCTTTGAAAGTGTTGCTGGGGGGAAGGGGAGCATATATACTTTATTTAAAAATCCAGTTTAGTGTTCATCCTGTTGTCTGTTCTCTGTGGTCACAACAAATAACTGACCTCGATGGTGGCATCTTCCATTTGTTGTGTTGCTGCCTGTAACATCAGGAGTGAAGAACAAGGACCAAATAGGTTTTAGACTATGAGCAAGTAATTATTCTTTCGCTTGGGATAAGTTTCTTCTCTCATTGTCTATAAATATCAGCAGCAAGACCATCCACTGCAGAGCAAGCAGTTTAGAGTAAATATTGTGAGGTGGGTCCTGTTCCCTGGATCTATGCATGTTCTCTTCCTGCTCTGTCAGAGCACCTGAGCGCTTCTCCTTTACTCCCATTGCACCATCTCTCTGTGTCCATTAATTCCAGATCCACCTTTGCCCAGGTAGCAAGCAAGGCACCGTCACCCTGCTCCCTGGAGCACTCTAAGCATTAGATGTCCCTTCCAATCCTGAGAGCAGCCTTCAGGCAGTGCTTCAGCCCTTCCCAAGTGAGCAAGAAAGGAGCAAGCAGGAAT
>NW_010413238.1:35017-49947 GCF_000710305.1 Buceros rhinoceros silvestris | reverse complement strand
GGAATGAGGAATGGGGACATGTTCAGTGTAGAGGAAGATGGAATCTCCTGCTGATGGAGACCGCTTGCTGTCTGATTCAGAGGGGAAACTAACAAGGAAGTTGTGCTCACCATGTATTGATTCCCAGTGTGGTGGCTCCTGAAGTTGTGCTGTGCTCTGAGGAAGTAGTAGCACTGTAATTCTGAAACCGTCTTAATTTGAAGTGCAACTGGGCCACTGTGCTTAAAGGCCTGTAGTCTCCCATTTTCCATTTTCCTAGGCTGTCTTTCAGTGTGTGTGTATTGTCCTCCCCACAGTTCTGTGATGATGAATTTCACTCTAATTATTCCTTCTGTGAAACAGACCTTCTTTTTAGTTGTCATAGACTTGGTGTCTGATGGTGTCTTGATTGTGTGCTCTCCAGCTCTTGTTTTGTGATATATTATGAGTAATCATTCTATAGTAACCTTTCCCATGCCAATCACAACACTGTGGAGTTCTTTCATAACCCCACACATCTCTCTTTCCAAGCTGAAAAGTTGTAGCCTGTTTAGTCTCCTTATATACAGAAGCTATTTCCTACCTCAATCTTGCCAACCGTATAACGAATCTTACTCATTTTTTTCCTTCGCCCACAATAAGAATATTTTTATGTGTATCCATTCATCAGATTTGGAGATAAAGGCTGTACTCATAAATTCTTTCAGTGAAATGCACTTGCTGCAGCACAGACTGATGAGAAAAGTGCCTATTGTTTTCCTGTGAGGAAGGCTGCAAAAATGTTTGCCTTCAAGCAAACATCGAAAACCCACAAAACCAGCTTAGATATCTTCACTGGTTTATAATTGCATAAGTAATGCAATTAAATAAACATGTAAATATTTTTTGCCAAATAAAGACCATCCTTCAAGCAACTTAGTTAGATCTTTCCTTCCCTCTTAAATATTACTTTTGTAATATTTAATGATATTACTTGCTCACTATTAGAACATGATAATGGGAGAATAGCAAAATCTCCAGAGTGGGTGATTTATTGTCCGAAGAACTGTTTGTGAATTCACATTTAACCTGACTAACCATTGGCAGAATATAGTGGTGACACCTATCTTTCATGTAATGGTTGTGTACTGCACCTGAGTGCAAGAAATTTAAGTTTATTACAGACTTTAACATAAGAAGCTGAAGGAAGCACTAAAAATTACAGGGAGTTAGGAAGCACTGGGCTGAGACAGCCAGCTCTTCAGGGCCAGAAGCATGGCTCTCCGGGTAGTCTAGCTTTCCTGAGAGGTAGGGTTGTTCCGTTTGCTAGTACAACACCGCGCTAGTGCAGCGACGCTGGTTCTGGGAGACAGATTAGCACCTCAGTGTTGCTCTGCAGTGCTTCTGTACATGTTCACTAGATCATCTGAAGGTAGCTACATTCTGTAGATGTAATGCTGAGTTGTGCATACAAGTGTCTGAGTGATTATGTGTATGCATTCCAAGTATCTGCTGCATTTTAGGGCAATATCTTAACATTGCGTAAAGTAACTGGGACATCACTGAATCAAAGATTTGATTAATGGAAAATGAATTCACGGAAAATTAAATGGTGCCAGTAAAAGATGCCATGAGTCTGACCTACTGCTCTAGGATGTTTTGGATTCAAATTCCCTGCTGGGTTCAGATCTCCCTTCAAGACAATTTATTCTAGGTATTACACATTTTGAATATGTGTATTAGTTCCTGCTCCTACACCTCCAACAACCCTCCAGTGGTTTTGTCTGTTCTGTTTAATTTCAAGCAGTTAAGAAAAAAAGGGGAAAAAATACAACATTATGTTTGAATAAAACAAATCATGTTGGACTTTCATTCTGGTAATGGATAACACATTGCTGATTTTTTAAAATTCCAATTCAGCAGCCAAACTGAAGAATTAGTTATTTGCACAGCCTCAGGCAGAAGTAATTTCTAGGGTGCCTGAAAGCATGCTTATCAATGCATAATCAAGTTCTCCTCACATTTCCCATACTTTTTATTCTCAGAATCTTGCGGGTTTTTTTCATTGCAGTGCAGAAGAAAATAAGAAATTTATCATTAAAACACAGGCCTTGTTTCCGTAATCATTCATACTGTTTCTTTGCATCAACAAATCACCCTGCAGCATAGATGTGTGGGCACAAAAACATGTTCTGTGAAATTATCTAGTGTGCAACAGGGAGACGATCCTGATTTTGCAGAAGAGATGATAGCTGATCCTCTGCAAAAGCCAGCCAGTACAATCTTTGAAAAATGGAGGTGGAGTAACTAATTTTAGCTGACAGGGTGAGCCTGTAGCACATTAGCACTGTGGTCTATGTTACAAGGGGGCTTAAAATTGAATTTATTGTGTCTTCTAACCACAACCTTGCATTGGAAAGTCCACCTTCAAAAATCTATTTGTTCTTTTCCAGGGTCAGGGGAAAGAGAAAAAAAGGAGTGTTACAATTTCAGGCTCTCAGTTGGAGCCACAGGGCTTCACACCCGCATGTGCAGACAGGCCAGCAGTGCCTTTTAGACAAATAGCAGCAAAGATGGGAACTTACCCTTCTCTCTACTTGGTTTGCCATCTTTAGCTGCTTAGGCCTTTACACAAAGCTGAGATGAGCTGTTGGCTACCTTTATCCTATTATGTGGCACCCCTGGTCCACCTCCTACCTTTTGCCCATAAAAGTAGTGTGGAGGCACATTTCTCTCTCCCATACAGTAATAATTGTGCAGAAGCTTTCCGCTGTCTAACATCTGTCAGTCTCCAGTCCTGTAATAGTCATGCACGTGTCTATCCTTCATACAGCAAATAATAAATCTGAGGGCTGGTGAGGTTAAATGCAAACCATTGGATAGAAGGCTTTGGTTTCAACCTGAAGCCATTAGGAAATGTTTGTTACCCCTTGCAAGGCATGGTATAGTAGACGTGATAGAATTTTACAGCTCAGTTTACACCTCTTTTTATGTCGAGTAAACATCTGATCTGAATGTGGTTAGTGTCAGAAGCAGTGTTGTTTGGCTTACTGTTGGGATTCTTCTCACCTAACTTTGGCCAAGTAAAAGTGAAGCTTGTAATCTAGCATACTATTCAAGTATGTTCTCTTTCAAAGAACAGACAATCAAATATGCTGGTGTTGTTTGACTGTGAATTCTTCAGTTTATTTTTCCTACCTGCTCTATGTATTTTCCATTAGAGAGAATGGAGGACAAAGGACAAATAAAAGCACATGAATCTGTCATTAGATAATTAAAAATACACTACCATACAGTTTTTAGTAGATAACATCAGGGCTAACAGTTGCTAAGGCAAATTATCATAGGTAAGAACACTAACTGTAGTACATCAAATCCTTAAGTTAAACAGTAAGACAAATAAGACAAATACTTCAGAAGTATTTTCTTATGGCTGATTTCTAAATTTAGAGCAATACCCATGAGAGTGGAGCTGCACAGCTGCTCATGCAATGTTTTTAAGTATTTTAGTAGGATGCCATATAAAATAAATGCAACCTCAGGAGTGATTCCTGATGTTCTTCCCTCAGCAGTAGGAGTTCATAGGGAGCTTTAAAATGTCATCAGGAAAGTTCTCTGACATGTAATTTTTACTGTTGTCCACAGATTTGTTTTCACTTCTGGAAGTGTTTTAGCTACAACAAAATGCTAGCTAAAGTTTTAACACAAGCTTGGCAGAACTTTTCTTGTGCCACTCTTCAAATGCAAGGCAGTTCACCAGAGACTAGCAGCTCTGCCACGTAATTGCTTCACACTACAGCAGCTGGCCTAGCCACATGTGCAGTTTGCCAAATGGTTGCTGAGTTGCTATGTTACTGCTTAAGCACAGATTATCTCCATGAACAGGATACTGAACTGGGCACTTTGCCTTCATTCCAGTGTGTGACAGTATACGCTGTTTGCACACGTGTACTCTCATAGACATTTTGCCTGTTCCTTTCGGTCAACATTCTGTGATGGAAACAAGCAAGATCATATCCCATTAACTGGCAAAAAGTACATTCTAAGGCAATTTTATTTTTTCAGTTTTGCCATTCTAGAGTGAACTTCTGTCTATCACGTAATTTAAATTCTTTCCAAGGTTTCTGTTCCTCATTACTTCTTCAATATAAACTGATTTCATTTGGAGTTTAACTTCCCTTCAGGCACGTTTGATTAGGAATTTCCCAGTTTGACAAAGTAATAATGAGCCAAATCTGAGTCACATTGTTATTTTAATTGAGTGAATTCACTCATTGCTTCCTCAGCATGTTTGCAGTTGCTTCTTGTTTTCCTCTTAGAAAAGCACTGAGATTCTCTGCTGGTGGGTTAGGCTCACTTTCCTGCTCTGGGAAGACAAAAGGGGAACAAATGGCAAAGGAGAAAAGCTTTTAGATTTTTCTAATCAAGATTATAAAAATTCTAGATTTTTCAAAGCAAAATATTATATCTTAGTGTCTGGATATTTTGGGATCTATCCCATTTTACTGTTTTGTGCTGTGCTTTGTTTCATATTGCTATACTAAAGGCATCTGTGCTTTTGAAAAAGGACATGCTAACTGCCTACCGCTTAGTATGTCTTACATAGGCTCTAAAATGATTGCTTTTGACTTCAGGTTCCTGGTTTTTTTTAAATCCTTAATCTGCTTACGCCCACTACTGAGCTCACTAACAATCAGAAACTTTATCTTTACTGAAGAGTTCTTGCTTGTTTCACCAAGTGGCGAAAATTTGTAATAAGAAAGGGCAGATACTGACATTCAGTGGCTACTGCAGCTCTAAGTTACCAGACAACAGCAATGTTGTGAAGCACCAGTACTATGGCAGCATGTGTCCTTAATGCTCCGCTGAGTCTTCCCCCTTTTCGGACCCTTAGCTGCTCCAATAGTGAGATGCCTGCACCCTTTCTAACCCTGCTCCCCTGCACTGGCCCTATTTCTCAGCAAGGTGCCAGAGCAGATGACAGCAGGTTTGCCACAAATCTTTGTGGAGCTGGTGGAGATACCAGTGTTTAGGAGAAGGAGTGTAGTGAGAGGATGTCATTATCTCATGGGGCAGAGAAAAAGCAGAGAGTACCACAGTCCCAGTACCATCTCAAGCTGTAAGACGTTGCATGTTCTTCGAGAAAAATCCCACTAGTTGGGGAAAGAAGGATTAGAGAGTGCAAAAAAGAGGGTTATGTCTACCTTGCTGAAGGGTGAGGTCTGTGACTTTTTTGAGGAATACATATGTGCCTAGCCCACGTATTCAGTGTTATGTTAGTGGAACAAATCAGACATAGGTGTGGAATCGAAAGAGGTAAACCTGTAACTGTAGTGGAAACTTAGTACAACAAGGGGTGAGCCAGTGTAGCTCTGTCTGCAGTTCCGTGTACCCTGGAAGGATATAGTGTGAGTGAAGCTGCTGTTGCTTGCAATGCAACCTTCCTAGCATCTCCAGAAGAAAAGAAGAGAGAGGTACGTCAGGATTGTTGTCCCAGGTGTGTTCATGTGGAACATATCACCTTGTGCAGCACTTCGGCCTCCAAGAAACCTGAGCTCACGTGTGTCTTGACTGCAGGAATTGCATTAATGCTTCCGTGTTCCCTCTGATCACGACACTGGCAGATGATTTGTGCTCTTCCTAATTTTTAAGGACTGTCAAGGGTTATGGACAGGCCAGCCACTAGATGAATCATGGATGCTTTCTCTTAAACCCTCTCCCTCCCCAAAGAGGAAGAGAAGGGGAATACAGAAGAGAGACTTACAGATTGCAAAAGAAAACAAACACTACTTTAATGAAACAATAGTAATAATAACATGAAATATATATAAATATATACAAAACCAATACCAAACCCACCCACCTGATGGCAACGACATCACTATCACCACTGATACTGTGGGCAGCCACTGAGGAAGTCCCAAATTGGACTCAGGAGCAGATGGGAACCAGAGGCTGGAGCTGGATTCTGGAACTGGGTTCAGGAATGCATGGACTGGAATTGAAGGCCTCCTCCAGAGTCCTCCTTGAACACTGGCCATTGAAGAAGAGAGCTTGACCATTGTGAGCCCTCAGCTTTATACCCAATGTGACAGCTATGGAATGGAACGACTTGTTAGTCAGTTTAGGGTCACCTGTCCTGTCCGCTCCTCTCTGCAGATGCATCCTCTAAGTACTGCATCCACACTGTGGCACACAGGATTTAGCAGTGACTTTGGTCACCACAGCAGCGAGTATAAGCAAGAGCCTTTCTGCAGCCCAATCCTGTTACTAACTGTAAGCATCAAGCACTGTTACTTCTTGAAACAGACACTGTCTGGAAAAATATGCTGTTAACTTCAGCAAGTGCAGTCACTTAGCAGAGACTGAGCTGAAGAGTAAAATCACTGAACAGAATTAACACAAACCGGGACAAGGCCCTTCTTTATTTGAACCAGAAAAGCCTTTTTATAAAGAAATTAAAATTTTGAAGCTTGTGCTCTAAGTGTGTCATTTTGTTTTTAACATATACACTCAACACATATGAATACAGTCAATGCTACTATGAGGATGTCATTTCACTGAAAGATGAAACCTGGCCTTCCTGACTCTGCAAGAGAATGGGCAAGATGTTTTCTTTCCACATAGGAAAATTTAGTATGGTACGTTCAGTGACTGTTCTGTGCCAAAAAAAAGTTTCATCTTCACTGATATACCATCAAGAACGCACTTATTAAAATCCTTCTGGAGCTTGATAGATAGAAACAAGTATGCTTGTTAAACTAACATTTAATATGTAAGAAAAACTTAAAAAACTCCCATTTGAACATTTTTTGTTTTCCTAGTATATATTTTCACATATATGATATTCCTATCTTCCCATAGCCACTAACCTTCTCTAAATGTTTCTGTGGCTGGTAGCATGTCTTTGCTGACCCCTTCATCTTTTGAACAGAACAATGACCAAGACTAAAACACGCAGTTTCTGTTCAGACTATATTCTTTATCTCCTAACTCCAGTTCCCCAAAGAAGAGTACTGAGTATATTTGAAAGTGTGTGTTTTAAGGATATGATTCCATAATTCTGATCATTCTGTCACTGATCGTTGCTCCCAAGAAGTTTTCAGACCTCTCTCTTCCTTCTCCATGTTCATTGCAGAAAGGCAAAGATTTTTTACACTGCTTTGGTTTTCTCCCTGCCTTTTCTTGTTTTCCTCTATCTGTTTATGCCTTCACAGAGAAGAGACAAACAATGCAGTTCCACACCTAGTTTGAAGGATTCGCTTTGAAGAGATTATCAATACTAGAGTCGAGAAATACCTGTCCCTTGCAATGTACTGCAGAAATGCTATTCCTTTTTCCCTGCCAGCAACAAGGAGGGTTTCAGGTTATCTGCTCTAGAAAATGGTCTGATTATATCTGTATGGCTACTTGCCTGCACTATAGTAGGGCAGAGAAAGACGCGTTAAGTATAAAGGCACTGTTTGGTTATGTGAATTTAGCTTCTTCTTACTCAAATTCAAGTAGGCAGCCTTCTGTTAACTGAAATGGTAATACATCTTTTTTCTGTCAGGTTTTCTGTAATAGTTTTGTGGATATATTGGATTTTGGCAGCTAGGTTTCAAACTAAGGATATGGGGTGAAAGTAAAAAGATTAATAACAGGCTGATATTTCTGTCATTTATTCATTGCCAGTTTATATCTGGTGTCAGTGCTGTTAACTTTCCTTTCTGAAGATTAATCCTTACTGATATATTTCTAGAGCATTCTGATTTAATAGATATGAGGGCAGCCAAGAAAACAGGCTGTTCTTTTTCTAGTTTAACTTTTTATCCTCATAGTCTCTTTCTGCTCTTGTTCCTGTCCGAACAAGATTTGTGGAGCTGATCTCAAATTATCTTACTAGTAATCTTCAAGTCCATTCTGGAATCACATTTGCCTTTTTATGGCAGTGTCACATAAATACTCCATAGTCATTCAGTGCTCAGTGGGTATCTGAAGCTTTTTTACATGCAGATGTTTCCAACTCATTTTATCTCATGTATTTTTGTGGATGATACCTAAAAGGCAAAACATACTGCTGAGTTTTCCTTATTTTTATCATTCTGCTTCTTGTATGCTGTCCTGTGAAGTTTGTACCTTCCAGCAGTTTAATGGTCTCTTAATGGCTCTGCAGCCTGATGCTTCTGCATTCCATGCTGCCCATTGCTCTCTCTGTTTTAGCCAAGACTTCACCCTTCCCTAATTCTTTCACAAAGTCTTACCTTGTCTGTTGTAACTAATAATGTTCCACGTGAAATCTATCAAAGCATTATTAAACATTATGCTGATGATATATACCGCCTTTATTTATATAAAAATATAGAGCGAACCGTAGAAAGGTGACAAATTGTTCTGGTATAGGTCTACTCATCCTGAATCCATCTTGTAGTTCGTACACAGTATATTGATCATCTACCATAACTGCGTGTTGTTAGCCATCCTGTTACTACTCAAAATCTGTGCATTAAATGGCAGCTTTATGAATGGTCTTTAATGATTTCGATTGTAATAATGACTTACTGATAAATACGTTTTTTCAAGAAATCTCTGGAACATTCTGAAACATTGCCACCTTGTGGCTCTTAAAAAATCACCGTCTTTAACAATGCTTTTCTTCTTAATTGAAAGGGCATAGCATAGTTTATTTGAAAATAATTCATTAATGAAATCTGCTGTTATTGTTTTCCAGCTTACAAGAAGCAGAAATAAATGTTTCTCGAAATGAATTCCACTACTTGTGCATATACAGTATCATTAGCTGACAAAGAGCAGTAAGCTTCAAAGAACCAAAGAAACATGAGACCCCACAGCTTTGAAGCCATGCTACAGTTCCTTTGCTTGCTTTCCTTCTGTATCAGAAAAAAATGGCAACTCTTTCCTTTGATAAAATAGTCTACACTGACTGTAAATACAATTTCCATTGGTTTTCTATTTATCTCACATGATAATCTGCAGGAATACAATTTAGCATCGAGAAGTACAGCAAATGCATCCAGTTTATGAGTAGAAAGTTGTGACGCCTCACAACTACACAGCAGGTAATGGGAAAGAAAGGAGAGAATGCTGGCTGAGAACATTAAGACATTTTTCTGCATTTTAGCCTTCTTTTTTGATGAATGGAGAGTGGATTCATAAATGATTTATGACTTGCTGAAGGAATTTGAAAATGTATCACATTCTTTTCCCATACAGATGTCCAAATAAATCTTTTTGTACAATAGGAAGTGAAATTGGTATTGGACTGGCTAGTGTTGGGGAGCTGCATGAAATGGTGGAATCAAGGTGAAAATTTCAAAGAGACTTTCAGAAAGTCATAAGTGTTTGGAAGAAGCAGTAAAATACGAAAGACAATGGTTTTAAAAATGGGAGGGGGACAGGCATCTTCATTTGGAGACAGGGACAAGAAATGTGTTAGGAACATGGACCGGGGACGCCCGTAAAAGCAGAGCCAGAGTGCAGGTGGAAGAAGCTTTCCAGGCCAGAGATGGGCATGGAAGAGGGAGTTGTATTGAGAAGCCCCCAAACTGGGAAGCTGAAGAGAGTGTGGGGTAGAACAGAACGTGCAGATGATGGAAACTGCTGCTTCAACAGTCTCTGTTGTCTGCTTGCTTCTTTCTTCCTCTCTCAGTAAAGAGAAATCACAGTACTGCTAGATGGTGCTGAGCCTTGAGCTCCCCTGCTATTTTAGAAGCCACACTTTCATGTGATAAGGTGGCAGCATGGCTTCAGGCCTCATCAGGAAGCCACAGGCACCCTCCACTCCTCATCCTTGTGCTGTTGTCCCCCTTGCTACACAATGGTCAGAAGGGACCTCTAGAGATCATCCAGTCCAATCATCACCTCATGGCAGGACTGCCAGCAACACACATCTGGTCAGCTGTGGCTTTATCTATCCAAGTCTTGAATAAATGTGAGGCTATTAAAGTTGTTCCCCAGGTCCAACCCAGAGAGAGAATTGCAGTACAAGAACCTGTACTTGCAATTAGGGTTGAGAATGTTTCAAACAAGTAGTAATATAGGGTCTGTTGGCCATAAACAATGGGAAACAATTTTTTTCCTCCACCTTTGCATGTTTCCTTTCCATGCACCATGCATAATGATGCTAGTTGTCGAATAGTGCCAAGGTAACACTGAGCAATTCCTAATTGGCCGGTATGCTCATTTTGATTTGCCTTGGAGTCAAATGATTGATTGTTCCTTCTTTTATTTCTAGCAATGCTTCCTTGCTGTGAGAGAAAGAAATCTGGATTTTTTTTTTTTTAATCAAGTATCCTTTTCAAAATTAACTAAGTCTTCATTAATGTTGCAGAAATCCCCATTAATGAAGATAAGGCAGTTGACAGAGGCAGCCCAGTTTGGATATTCCAAAACCCAGGCTAGGACTGGCAATTTAAAATACAAATTTAATGAAAAATTCTGTGAATTAAGGAGTTACAGGTCCCCATCTGTCATTTTCGTTTCTTAGTGAGATTTGTGCAGGGAATGCAAAATCATTGACAGACAATTACAATCTCTGAAAAGAATCTTTTTTTCTCAGCATGTCATTTCACTTTAAACCATGTTAATGCTGAATGAAGATTTACAACAGGAGAAGAAGAGAGTACATATTCCTAAAATAGCACAAGTTGGTCATAAGGCCAAGATCTAGTTTTCTGGTTAGAAACCAGCTGAAATAAGCCTAAACAGCATTGTGGATGAGTTAGAAAGGTGAAAAGCTCTCCTAGGCCCTCTGATTTAGAATATGCCACAAGTTGAGGCTACCTCAATACAAAATCAGTTGTCACCAGTAAGGTCTGCAGCATTAGTGTTGTTTCATTCTAGTCAAAGCTGTTGCTAATTGATTAGTGCTCTCTGTCTCACTCTTTCAATTTTTTTCCTATCACCACCCATCCCCATCAGAGGCAATGACTCAAGCGCAAATGTCACCACAAATGTGCCTGGCTCCAGGGCTGTCCCTTGTTCCATTCAGTGCACTATGCAGCCATGAACATCTAGTTTTCCTTTTAGTGTGGTTTTCAGTTGGATCTGCCATACAGAAACAATGAAAAATATCAGACAATGATGGTAGGATTTGCTGTGATGAGAGATCTAGGCAGAGCCCTTTCCCAAACTTTCCAACAACTGTATTTGGTGTACTTGAATTCGCTCTTGCAGCTCCAAACCTCTGAGTCCTTCCTTGAGAATTCCTTAGGATGACCTGAAAGACAATACTGCTTTGCTTGACAGACGAGATTTTGCCCCAAAAAGAAGAGACTTTTCTTATATCTTTTTTCAAGAGAGCTAGATGCTGTCTTTAATTTTTTTTTTTTTTAGTGCTTCAATACTTTTCACTGTGTGGTTGTTTCTTATATTTTCCAGTTCCTTTTCCAGCGAAAATTCTTTACAGACATGATGCTGCTTCCCTTCTTGGCCTGCAAGGTCAGCAGTGTCTGCTTTTTGAGAAAGCCATGATTGACTTTTTCCTTACTTGGTGAGTCTGAGGCTGCTAACCCTCTTTGTAAAGACTCTACGATTCTTCCTCAGTAATCCATCTTTTTATGCCCTCCCCCCCCAGCCCTTTTTTTTTTTCCCATAGATGAAAAAAGCAAGCCACCACAATCTGATGCAGGATTTTCAAAAGCTCCCTTTTGGTCTCATAATAGTCAAGCTAACATGTATAGGAATCACCATTTTTGTAGCCTCCCATAATACATCTCACATCTGCAGGTTTCAGTGTTGTTTCAAGTGCCACATCCTGCAGCTCTCCAATGTTACCTTCACAGTAATCATTGTTATTACTTGCCTGGCTTCTGTGCTATTTGCCACCCACTGCAGAAGTTATCCGTGAGTTTTTTATTCACATCTTGTATTGTAATTGTGCTTACAGACCATAGAAGAACTATTCGGTCAGCACTGGTCTCCCTAAGAGTCTGTCAATGTATTGTTTGTTTGTTTGTCTGTTTGTTTTAGTCTGGCTTTCTAGGAAACAGAAGCTAAAACCCCACTCCTTCTCCGTAACAGTTTTAGAATTACTTATCCATTTCAGCAAAATGGCAAAGATCTTGTCTAATATGCTCACTAGTAGAGAAGCTACAGTGAGGATTTTGTACTTACCACACATAAAATTGGCATCCAGGATGATTCTTGTGAAATTCCAGCATCCTTTGGAATTTTTGCCAATTTAAGTGCCAGAGAATTTAATCATCAGCCAAAATTTCTCTCATGTGTGAATTCTCTATTGGCTGATAGGTGGTCAGTTCATTTTACAATCTCAGTATATTTCAGTTAAAACAGTAAATTAACTGCAAGACACAAGTAGTGGGCACCGGAGCTTAATAAGATTCCATGTTGACAAAATTATTTGTTTTGGATTTTAACCCAGATTTTGGGTTACCCAAATATAATTCTGCTGAAGAGATACAAGCATACTTAATTAATTTAACATAAAAATTATGGGAATAAACCATTTTCTACCAAGATGTGAGACTATCTATCTGGTTAATCTGAAATTGATATATGGATAAACTGTTAACAAATATTTAATTCCATCATATTCTTTGCAATATTCTCAGTAAACATATAAGACTGTAAGAAATAGAATTAGTTGATGATTCTTAGGCTCAAGTCCACATGAACTGCTACAAACATAAGAAGGAATATTAGTCTAAAGTAAGTATCATGGCAGTTCTGCAAATTTTAACTTACTCCTTGGTGATATAAATATTCAATGTGTCTTCTTCCAGAAGGAACTATAAAATTAGAAACCCTTTGAGTATCATCTGGTGGCTGGTGAGTGTGTGGATGTGAGCAACAAAAAGCGTTTGTCCGTGCAGATATCCTCTTCTCACTGTTAATTGTTACTCCTTATTTATTTAATGTCATTAAATAAAAGGAGGATGTAGTTTGGCTGAGAGCTGCACTTATGTGATGTTTTGCATCTGCCATTACGGTGGGTCTTGATCATCAGATAACAGACTCACAGAATAATTGAAGTAGGAGAGGAATGCTCTAGTTCATCTGGTCCAACACCCTGGTTTCCAGGATGAGCTGCTCCATCACTTTTCCAGGACTCAGGGTGAAACTGACTGGCTATAGTTCCTTGAGTCCTCCTTCTTGGCATTCTTGAAAATATGAGTGGCATTTTCTTTCCTTCAGTTTTCAGGCACTTTTCCCAGTCACCATGTTTGATCAAAGATTATCAAGAGTGGCCTTGCAGTGACATCTGTGAGCTCCCTCAGTGCTTGTGGGTGCCCTCCATTAGGGCATGTGGACTTATATATGTACAGTTTGCTTAAGTATTCCCTGACCTAATCCTCTTCCACCAAGCATACATCTTCCTTGTTCCAGACTTTCCCTGTGTTCTCTGGAATGTGGAATTCCCGAACCAGATCAGATGTGGTTATGTGAAATTCACTCAGGCTTTTGCAAAGGCTGGAGCTAGCAGGTCTGATGGATGTGCTTGGAAATGCATTTTAAATGGGAAATGTTTTCTGTGTGAAAACAAAACTTAAGAAGGTATCTAAGGACACCTTAACAATACCTAAGAACATCTGCTGCAAGTTTTCCGGGTGGTACCTGTGAATGTGCCAGTATTTGTGGAAAAACTTCATAGCCTATACTGACAAGATACAAAATGTTAGAGGTCCTTTTTATGCAAGTCAGTGACCCATGTTAAAAATCTCTGTGGATGTAGCAAGAGGAGATGTGTTTAACCACGAGCTTGTAATGATGCATTCAGTTACTGAGCTGGCTGGAAAAGACATTGCCACACTGGATAAGATGCCTTTAAAACTGTACGTTTATAACTGTTCTGCTGATTCAGGCAGTGGATAAATCTGTCATCCACACTTGCTGCTTAATAACCAGCTGTCATACTCTTTGTAATGTAACGCTTTCATTAGATTCAGAAATAAGGCACACAGAAGGATAGCAAATGATCCTGCGAAGTCTTTCCTAGACAGATAAATGTTGCTCAAAATAAAGTAAGTTGTTATTATTAACGTTCGTTGCTAATGAAAATTATGGACAGTTATCTACTCTTGAAGCTGGCTCTTCCCTTTCTGTATAGTTTTTTGATATTTTTTTTTTTAGTGAAGAAGACTTGTAAAAGGCACCCACACAGTCTGCAGAAGTTTTGGATAATTGTTCACATTATTTATGCAATGGAAATTTTCACAAAGTAGACTAGATTAGGAAAAGATTGTGCAGTTTGCTAGTTTAAAACTTCTGATTAATGGTTGGATACTATACCACAAATCTGATGTTGTTTACATTTTTTTTTAGGAACGTCTCTTGATGAGTCTTTTGCCCAGGAATGTTGCAATGGAAATGAAGGAAGATTTCCTGAAGCCTCCTGAAAGGATTTTCCACAAGATTTACATTCAAAGGCATGACAACGTTAGGTAGGATTGATGAAGCCCATGAAATAATTTAAAGCAGAGAATATTTAGTACAAATACAGTAATGTGCAATTGCTGTCAGGTTTTAGAAAAAAATCCCAAGCAGTGCAGTGAACATTTGTCATTAATGCATAGGAGGAGAGACTACAGATACTTAATAATTTTCTCAGAATATAATGGTGAATCAATAAATGGCTTAGAGTAGTAGTACTGGGAGGCAGGTGACTTTTTTCAAATGAGTAATCATTCTTTTTGTATTCTATTAATGTTTTGGGTGAACAGGAGTATCTATTTTGTGTCGTAACTTGTACACATTTTTATTTTCCTCATAGTAAGATGAATTAATTTCAATATAATAGATCTTCTAGGTAATAGCAAGGAAATATAGAATGAAAGTGTGATTTAAACTTAAAAAAATGTGTATTTGTCCCATCATATGAGCATTCCTTCTGAGAGATTATTGACTGAGGCTCAATTCTACTTCTTGCTCTCATTCCATAAAAGACTGTTGTGCAAGTACCCTCATTTTTACTGGTTGTCGTTAAAGTGTATTCTCATGTGCTATTCTTCCCG
>NW_010413238.1:25849-34918 GCF_000710305.1 Buceros rhinoceros silvestris | reverse complement strand
AATTGTTGTCTCATGTTGTTTGCGTCCCGCCCCCGCCCCCTCCCCCCCCCAATTCCTTAAAGATCGTGTCTGAATGGTGGTGTTTCATCATATTGCCTCTAGCTACTTTTTCTCCAAGTGCCTTGCTTCCACACCAAAACATCAAACAGGTTTACTTGCTGCCACCCTTACTCTATCCAAGGTGTAGGCTTCATAAGAAGTGCCTCAGAGCTGCTCTGATTTGCACCATGTGCTCATGTGGCAAAGAGTAAACTTCCTTAGCAACTCTTCCTCTCCCTCATCCACTAGGGGTTCTTCTCTGGGAGTTCAGTCTATCTTCCATTGAGATGACTTTCATAGTTGCAAGGACCACTTCCTAATGACTAAGCTGTTGCAAACAGAAGCATTTATATCATTGAGTGAATCAGAGGTGGATGTGACAGAAGTGTTTAGAGGACTGAGCAAATTAGGTCAGTTGTACACTGTAAAATAAAACATTACTGAATTTGTTCATTTGCAGCTCATGTCCTGCTAATGGTTAAATCTTATATAATGTTGATCATCATCATTACGTATACAAAACTCTTGGTCTTTAATGATCAATTTAAAGTTAGCTCTAAGTGTATAGTACCCCAGAACTGATGCTGCAAAGTTAATGTTATTAGTTGCAGTGTTGGATGCCAAAGTCAGGCTTGAGAGCTCCGGAAGTAGAGAATTCAACATCAAAGTGGGCTGTCTTCCTTCTTGTCCAATTTTCCTTGTTTATGCCTCACGCTTCTATGCTGTTGCCATCTGGCAACACCATGTGTCTTTTTTTTCTTTTTTCTTGCCATCTTTGAATTATGTCTTGTCTATTTGCAGTCACTTGTGCTTATCTTGTCTACTGTCTGCCAGATTTTTGTTGCTTCTACTATCTTTGTCACTTTAGTGATCACATTGCTTATATACGTATAAAAATTGTGTCTAGTTATGCCATCACAGTGGTATGAGATACGTGTACACTACTGCTGGTTGCACTTTTATTCAGGTTCAAGGCAAGCCAATGATAATTATAACCTGATTAGTACATTTATACCTTGTATGTGTCACAGATCTCTGCCTTGTTTACTGTGTGGGTAGCCTTTTAAACAGCATTGCTTTGCAGCTGGACTGGTTTAGTATAATGCTTCTGAGCCCTGTCCTGCACTTTGAAATGTAACCTCAGGAGCACCTTTTTTTTCCCCCTACATTAAATGGTGTTTCACATAATCACTAAGGCTGCTGTGGCCTACTGCTTCGATGTGGGGTTCATAGAAGATTTTGAACCTGAATATCCTGTCTGGAGAGATGAAGTCATTCTGTGGTATTAAAAGGGTACTTTTAAAGCAAATGGAGGCAAAGTAATATGGTCTCATTTTAATGTCAAAGGAAAGATGGTCAGGGAAGAGAACTGATAACAGGAGACCTCTCCTCACCATCTGTACTATAACAAGCTGTATCACCTTCTATTTCAGTAATGCAACTACTGTATTTTAAAAAAATAAAATTATAAAAAGAGGAATGGTGTCCCAGTAAATACCCAACAAAGTGTTGTAGCAGGTCCCAGTAGGTAGTAGTTTCACTCCAGGAGCTTTGTGACTCTGCAGGTGTGAACCATGCTGGGGAACTTCCTGCAGGCACCACCCTGACACAAGTGTGGACCAGAGGACAGCACTATAACATCCCTTGAGAAGCACTGCTGGTGGTCAGTGCCAATAATAAGATGTGTCATTTACCTTTTTAAGGAGACACAAACTTTTTTTCTTTTGAGTGGTGGCAGTACTATACCAGGCAGACCTAAGGGAACATTCCCATATTCTCATGACTTGCCCTCTCCACCCCAAGCAAGCATTCTGTAAAGCCCCACTATTAAAACAAACAAACAAAAAGCCCCTCTGTAATTCTAAATTCCTGGAGTTTTTAACCCCAAAGCTACACAGTGGAATATAGAAAATGAGCTACACTTTTACCTTTGCTGTTGCAACATCTTCTTTCACTCCCAGCAAATATCTGGAAGTGTCAGAGAATTATCCTCCAGAAAGGAAAGGCTAGAAGTAGGCATGCAATCTGTAAAGTGCATGATTTTTCCACTCCTCATCTGTTTAAAAAAAACATTAAAAATCCCCAACAACAACAAAAAAACCTCACCAACAACAAAGCCCATCTGCTTCAGTCTTCTAAATAGCTGTCTGAAAAAAGGAGCCTTTAAGCAATAGATCTTGCATATGAAAAATAAGATATTTATACAGCTACCTTCTTTACTTTCTCCCAGGAAAACACAGAGGGATACATTGCAGTGGATATGCATATAAACTCCTGAAAGAAGTGAACAATGGACTGGGAAAAGATACTGGCATACTTCAGATAGATACACCATGACAACAGCCCTGGTTTATCAACTAGTTGGTAAATATTTTACCAACTATCAAATAGCTGTTGGATGACTGCCTGCAACTGACTGTGCCTCGGAAAGCACACCTCTCCCTGTTGAGAGCAGAGCCCTCAGTGTTGTGTCAAGCTTTGAGGAGCTCTTCCCAGGTCTGTAGAAAAAGAGGAATTTATTTTGCTCACAGTTAGAAATCACGTCAGACCTCCACCTTAGTACCCAGGATTTTAGTTTTCTTTCTGCAATACAAAGTATTAAAATCCTTCAACATCAACTGAAGACTTTTCTGTGGAGAGGGAGATAGATAGTTTAAAACTTACTTTATATTTCAGACTGTTCTAAGAGCATCAGTTAATACAGCCCATAAAAGAGCGCGGAATAGATGGCTTCCCCCATAGAACATCAGTGCCATCAAAGGAACTTGCAAGGGCCCTGAGAACTGCAGGAGTTTGTGGGGAAAAACCCTTTTATCCTTCAAAACGCTCATATGTAGCAAACAAAAAACTCCTGCTAAGAAGGACATGTACAAGCTCGTAATAGAGAAAGATCACTAGACTGTTACTTTTGGAAGTAAGATAATGGGACAAGAAAAGGTTGTTATCCATTCCAAGTCTCTGTACGTATTTGTGCCTGTGCAAAAAGGTACAAGAAATCCTTCCCAGGCAAGTTTTATTATCTCCTCTATACACTGTGTAAAAGGTAGTGGTTAAACCAAAATTTATTTGTCTATGGAATCTTTCCAAAGAAGAAGTCAAAAGGATTGATGAGAATCAATCCTTTGCCAACAAATTCTTCACTCTACAGATATGCTACATCTTTTGCTATGTTTTTTGTGGAACACCTGAGTATTACACGATGAGCTTGAAGAAGATATGACTGTTTTTGTCAAAGAGGAAGAAATGAGGCTTTTTGCATATCTTCTGTCTTGTAAAGTGTTTGAACAAAATTGCTGTACAGTAGGAAATGAGTGCATGTGTTTTAAATAGAAACAAATTTAATGCAAATGCAATATGCGAACCAAGACATGCAAATACACATCAAATATACACAACGTGAATGCAGTGAGGACACTAAATTCAAGCATCGAGAAAGCAAAATAATCACAGCCACTATAATATCTGTGCCTCTTGAGAAGGAAATAGTCCATATACAGTTCAGGAGACATTTTAACATAGTACAGGTGTTCTCTTACTGGAGCGACCCTCACCAAGGTCACCATGAAGGATGTGAGGACCAGATGTCAGCTTACATGTGAAAATTCCCTAATAGAGCAGCACTTCTGTGATGCTGAAAAGTATGGTTTGTGACATACAAGAGACAGCGCTTTCCTGAGATTAAGTAATGTAGATTAGTATTTCCTTTCCTTAATCTCTTGTCAGGCCCTACAGAGCTGAGGAATTTACACGTTATATGTACATGCACAGTGGCTACTGTGTAGGCACACTAGTCCTGACTGAATATCTCCATGCAGCTATAATTCAGTTGAGTAATTTCAAACTGTTTCAGATCAAATATATGCCCTGTATGGAGCCCTCAACACACGTTGTTGTTCAACTCTTTTGGAATGGATTTTTCCCACTCCGTCAGATATTAGTGAAACTGTTTCAGCACATGCTTGGATAAGGATATGGCTGACTTGACATGTTAATAGACAGCTTCCCACTCTGCTCCATAAGTCAACATTCAGGAGAGAAACAGAAAGTGAACATTGAACTGTTATGAATTTCTTGAGCCTCTGGTAAAAGTAATTTCATTTAGCCTTATTTTTACAAGGGTGAAATAGAACAGGCTGCTTTTTAGAGATTGTTTTGAGCCAGTCTGAGGCCAGAGGACAGTCTACAGCTGTATATATATGCAGGTACTTCTGATCTGTCCTGTCTTCTAGAAAGCATCAGAACTCAAAATTTTTTTAAAATTTTATTTACTCATTCCAACATTTTAAAAAGCTGTGATCATGACAGTTTGTATGTAGTC
Organism: Buceros rhinoceros silvestris; assembly: GCF_000710305.1. Taxonomy (NCBI): domain Eukaryota; kingdom Metazoa; phylum Chordata; class Aves; order Bucerotiformes; family Bucerotidae; genus Buceros; species Buceros rhinoceros. Next base: position 30,561 of record NW_010413238.1, on the reverse strand, counting down.
TTTGTGAGCTCGTAAGACTTCACTATGAACTAGTTTTTATGAATGATTATTTTGTAAAAACAACTCCCCTTTGTTTTTAGCCCTCTTTATAATCTTTTGAGAGCACATTTTTCTTAATCATTGCAGTGAGTTATAGATAAAATTATTAATAATTTTCGCTTATGGTTGATCTTTGAGGAAAAAAAGCCCTACAGGTTCCTTTCTGAGGCAGCAAGTGCCATTAAAATATTCTTATTGTAAATTGTACTCTAATTAAAAAAATGACCCAAGTGTAAATAAAAAACAAGGCACACAACCCCTCCTTATTTTGCTGAGTATTTGTTTATACAAGTGGCTCCAGTGAAAACAGCAGGACTATTCAAGTGCACAAAGCACGTGAATGAGTGCTGTTAAAAGTGAACATTTACCACCTACAAGCTCTTAAATCTCTTGTGTAACTTGGCAGGATTTCTCTTTCTGAACACCTGTAGAGTGACATAGGAAAGAGTTATTCCATCAATACTCTCAGCTGGGAAGCAGCTTAAGTCTCTTAAAGCAAGCCACAAGCTTTCCACCTGTGGTTTTCCAGGTGCAGTAGCTTCCTGCAGTGCTGCAGAGTCACCGGGCAGGTGCTGCCTATGCCTGCCTGCAGGGATCACAGGGCACAAAACAGGAATACAGAAGGTCCTGGAGGAATGACTCAGGGCTTGTCAACACAGAAATGCTCCAGATAGTCAAGGACTATGAGTTAATGATGTAGGTAACTTGTATGCCTGTGCTGAACCAGCTCAACTCCTTGTTTGTGATAGAGATGAGAGAAATGGCTTTTTTCCTGAAGTTGCTTGCTGTAGTGTTGCTTTGCTTTTATTCAGAATTTTTATACCAGAAGCAGTTAGAAATAGCTGTTTATGTCTCACATCAAATACTCAAGGTAATTTTAAAAAAAGCCCTTAGTAAACCTCCACTAAAAATTAGAATAATGGAATCATAGAATGGTTTGAGTTGGAAAGAACCTTTAAAGATTGCCTAGTCCAACCCCTCCGCCATTGGCAAGGACATCTTTCACTAGACAAGATTGCTCAAAACCCTGACCAGCTGACCTTGAATACTCCCAGAGATGGGGCAGCCACAGCTTCTACGGGAATCCCGTTCCACCCTCATAGTAAAGAATTTTTTGGATCTAATCTAAACCTACCCCTTTTTATTTTAAAATGTTTGCTCTGTCACTACAGACCCTGATAAAAAGTCTATTTCTATCTTTCTTATAAGCCCAGTTTTATATATTGAATGGCCACAATAAGGTGTCCCCGGAACCTTCTCTTCTCTAGCCTGAACAACCCCAGCTCTCTCAATCTTTCTTCATGGGAGAGGTGTTACAACCCTCTGTCTATTTTCATGACCCTCATCTGGACCCGCTCTAACAGGTCCATGTCTTTTTTGTGCTGGGGACAGTAGAACTGGATGCAATGGTCCAGGTGGGATCTCACAAGAGTGGAGTAGAGAGGGAGAATCACCTCCCTCAAGCTGCTGGCCGTGCTTCCTTTTATGCATCCTGGGATACGATTGGCTTTCTGAGCTGCAAGCATGCACTGCCAATTTATGTCCAATATTTCACCCACTAGGACCCCTGAGCCATCCTCTGCAGGGCTGCTCTCAATCCATGTATCCCTCAATCTGTATCCATGTTTGGGATTACTGCAACCTTGCTGAGCTTCATGAGGTTCACACGGGTCCACTCCCCAGGTGTGTCAAGGTCCCTCTGGATGAAATCCCTTCTCTCGAACAAACCAATAACACCACTCAGTTTTGTGTCATCCACAAACTTGCTGAGGGTGTACTTACTCCCTCTGTCTTATGTCATTAATAAATTACGGGGGAAACATATAATCAAAAGAAAAACACCGGTCTTCAATGCTTACAAATTTGTATTTACATATTAAGATACACGTATCTATCATTCATGCTTTGTTGCAGTAGCCTGTGGGGCATACAGTCTTATCCTAAATTTATGTGGATATTACAGTTGAGGCACATCTGTGTGTAGTGTCTAGCAGGAGTTGGTTTTTCAAGCTTTTCTGAAAATATCTTTTCAGAAAATTAGCTGTGTTTCATTAGGAAAGAGCAGAGGGAAAGATCAGTGCACAGCATTTGTAACAGGAAATCTTCTGTAGTAAACTAAACTCCTCTGAAGAAATTTTTTTGCTGTTTTGGTGATTTTTTAATTTTCTTGAGGTTATGTATATTTCAAAATGTTTTGGACATAGTTGTAAAATCATTTTATATTATTGGTAACTAAAACAAGCCATTTATGTAGAAAATATTATTAATGAAAAAAAATGAGTAGCTTTCTGTAAAAAAAACAGCCAATTTTCCTATCAAATGTAGAAAGATGACAGTGAATGTTAAAAAGACATGCCCTGTTTTCAGTGGTGAGCATTTAAGCTACACTACCAATCAACAGATTTAAACAAAAGTTTAAGTTAAAATATTTTTGTACAAAAAAAAAAAAAAAGGTAGTTTTAAGCTTGTTTTAGTAAATGAGAGTAAGACTGGTTGGAAGTTTCGTAAAACAGCTCCAGAAAAGCTAGAGTCAAAACCGTGTTTTAGCCTTGCTCTAGGAGCACTGCAAGAAGAAAGGCAATACTAACCCAGGTGCAGCTGCACCAAAAAGTGGTTATTAGCTTTGAGCAAAGGTGTTACAGGAGTGATGGGGGCTTTAAGTCATGGAGAGAGTAACCAGAGCTGTTGCACTGAGGGAGAAAACTAGTGACAAAAGCAGTTTCTTGCATCTCAAAGAAAGAGATCAGAAGGAAAGATTTCAAACTGGACTCCTGCTGCTCCTATCTTGCACTTTAGTAATACTCAGCATATGTTCCTCACCTTTCGGAAGCAAGCAGGCAGCGTTAGGAGCAAGCAAACCTCTAACTCAGGACAGCACTGCACTGCACCACAATGGTGTCACACAGACTTCAAAATCAAGAACAGAGCAGAAGTTTGACAAAGTTCTGCTGACTAGTTGATTTTTTTCCCTCCTAGGATTTAATTAGAATATTGACATGCTGTTGTAACTTATGACTCTAATAACTTGTCTGTCTAAAATCCAAAGTGATTCTAGGTTTTACCAGATTAGCCAAACTTCCTCAAACTGTGAACTTACTGGTAAAATCCTGGTGTGACTGAAAACTACAGGACAAATGCTGAATATCTCAAAGAGTGTGGGATTGCAGAGTTTTTGGTGTAGCACACAAGCAAAGAGAATGTCAGCTCCTTGGGGACCCTTTGCTCAGTTGTGGGAGGGAAGAATAAGAGCATTGCTGGGCAGTGAGGCAACACCACTGTAAGAACTAGCCTTGCTAACCATCACATTTACATCAGCTGTCATGGAGAGCCGCACTTGAATCACGTGCAAGCTGTGCTGTTGAACCAAACAGAAGTCACCTTTGTCCTTTGTTTTCACTTTCCACTTTCATTTCTCCTTTTTCTTTAACAGCTGCAGTATAATTGAGTATGGGGGTTTTGTTGTTATTTCACCAGAGTGCCTCAATGGCATTGTAAAGATTTCTGTGGAATTAAAGTAGAGTCATATTCCTGAATGGTCTTTAAGCAAAGCAATTGTTAATGGGTAGCTTCTTACTTCTTGTTTCTATATATGCTAATAGATATATTTTTAAAATAAAATTACTTGGCAATCACTGTGAAATGTCCTTTTGTATACCCTACCATTATTTCACGAATAAATAAGGTAGCCTTAATTTATTCTAGTTTAGTCCTCTCTGAAAATGTGAACCTCCATGGCAATTAGCAATTAAGTTACAGTGAACCAAGGCTACTCCACTCTTCAATGAGCGCATCTACAGGAGTGATTAATGTGCCTTAACAACTGATGTCACTCCTGTAGTTACTTTGTCTTAACTTTTCAAAGTATACCAATGTTAGACACGGCCTACATTTAAGACTCCATTGTTTTTGTGAGAATAATATATTCAAATCACAGGAAAGGAAATTTCAGTGTTAATTTGTGTTATGCTGAGAAACAGGAGGGGACTTGGGCTTTGAAAATATTTGAATATATTTGAAAATATGGTGTGTCCCTGGAAACAGTTCAGATGTATCACTGGAATTCTGGCACTGTATATCTTATAATTTCTCTGTTTAGTACCCTTAAGATTGTCATGGCTGTAGCAAGAATTATAATCTTTAATTTAATTAACTTTCTGTTCTCACTCCCTGTAGCAGATTTTGCCACCTCCTGATAAAAGTTTTCTGTGTCCTTCATGTTCCAAAAACCTGAGCAGGACATAACAGGGGAAAAAAGTCTGTTGCATCAGATGGGTGATTTGACCCTGTAGTCAAAACCCTGTGTCCCTGACCAAGATACTACCCTAATTTGTTTCAGACATTGTACAATAAAGAGTCAGTGGTGGCACTGCCCCACAATACTCATAGTCCAAGTAGTAAGGGAAGAGGCAACAGATGGACACAGACAGGTGAAGGAGTGCAGGAGATAATACTGGTCAGCACACTAGCTGAAATAAAGTGAACCGGCTAATGAGTTTCAATGCCGTTTTTTTGAATATCAGATATATTTTGAATATCAGAGCTCCATGTCTCTGAGGGAGGATCATCCTCCTCAGGACTGCCACCCTTGAGTGGCAACAGAGTGTGGAAGAAGAAGTCCCGGTTGCACTGAGGGTCTGCAAAGCCCTGCTCTTCCAGGGGCTGTTTCCTACCAT
>NW_010413238.1:0-25737 GCF_000710305.1 Buceros rhinoceros silvestris | reverse complement strand
GATTTGGTCATTTGTATTTCAGCCTACTTTCAAAAGAAATGCACCAGCTACTATGGTTGTCACATTTCATGGTGGTAGAAATGAGCAGAATTTGAGCCATGTCCAGACACGGGAGTTATACTTTGCACATTTTAAGGATATTGTATAAAGGAGTTACAAATTTTGTAAAAGAGCAGTTAATTTTTTTTAAAAGCTCTTATGCCAAGCAAGCATAACAGTAATCATATTACCTTCCCTATTCCATTAGCTTTTAAGTATGTACATGCAATTAACTGCAGTATGAAATAGTTCACAAGCATAACTGAACTACAACTGTGTCTTAACACACAATAATTACATATTTTACAGAAATTTGAAATTACATGTTCAGTTATGTATTGTGGGTACCTTTAAGGACTTCAATTTTTTGAATAATTACCAGTGTCGTGAATCAAATGCTGAGAGGTAAGCATTTTTTAAATGTTAAAGGATTAGCAAGGATCCCATACTGACTTAATAAAGTAGTCATATGTAAAAAAACTTTCCTTTTAACTGAATAATTATGCAATGTGTTTATGTGCTCTGTGCTTGAAAAGTTTTGGGGTGAGTGTACATATCAGCAGTGTAATGGTTCCTCTGTTAGTTGTTAAGACAGTTTGTCACTTAGTCTCCGCAAATACTGGACGTTTCTGGTTTGTGTTATGTTCATTGTTAAAGGCCTTGGTCTAACTTCCCCACCCCAAATCGTAATTTTTTTTTTTCAAGTGGACACTGTTACTGTTCCTGTAAATGTGATTAAGCATATGTGATTGCCATATTTAAAGTGAAAATATAAAAATAAAAATAATCAAGATGTAGAATGTGCAAAAGATGAGATGTAAAGTAGCAGAGAAGCTAGCAGAGGCTGTTATTATAAGATATATATTCCCTCTCCATATTAAAACCCAGAAACAACATGACATGTTGGACTGTGACAATTGTAGTTGTAGTTTTCTCCTCTATGTCTTTTTTGACTGTATGAATTCTGACATGAATTTAGATCCTAAAGCAAATGGGTCATGAAGCAAACTGTGTGAAAGACCCTGGTACACATTTAAGTGCATTTGAAAATCTTCAAGGAATTTAGGAGGATGATTTGATATTAACTGATGAATTCCCAGAAAGACCAGCCTAGGGCTGTCAAACAACAAGGACGTCAATCCAGAATTAAGAGGATAAGTAGAACTCCAGGGGCAAATATGAGAGCATCTTGCTGGCATTATTGCAATCTGTTAATGCCTTTTATGTTACCATCACTTGGTTGGTTCACATTCATGCATTCATGATAGCAGAGATATGAATCAGTAAAACTAACTAAATGCTGAATGTTTTAAGAAGTGTTTTTGTTGTGTCTAAATAAGAATAAGAATGGAATAACTATTTTTTCCCTGAACTGGGTCCATCTTGAGCAATGTTGTCATAAAGCACACTCAAAGTAGAAGAGAGTGGGGAGATTGCCCCAAGGATTGACATAGAATCATAGAATCACAGAATCATCAGCTTGGAAGAGACCTTTAAGATCATCAAGTCCAATCATTCACCCTGCACTGGGTGAACCTGCCAGGGTCCTTAAACCACGTCCCTCAGCACCACATCATGACAACATAGAGACTTTGTTTGTAGATAAAAGCCATTGCTGGTTTTGTGCTGGGATACAGGACCTAACCTGCTCTAGTAGTCAAGGTATTTTGGCAACTGGGTTATATGAAATTATAGAAACAGGGGCTGAGTCAGGAGTTGTATGTGCTCTTTTTTGTAGCGTATTAGGAGAGTTCAGACTTGGTTATGGTGAATGGGAAAAGGTAGGCTTGTTAGGCTTGCTTTTCTAGCATCTTCTATTTTGTCTGTAGAGTGAAGGTTTGTTGAGGGGGAGTGAGTAATGCTTAATTTCACTTACAGTTTGCAAGCTAAGTTTTACACTATATCAACTATAACTAGACCTTGTAGCATGGGACTGTTTGTTAACATTTGCATAAATAAAGACTTGCCTGACAATTATAATCCAGGTGATGGAGGTAAATGCATTAGGTTCCTGCAGTGGGCTCTGGGCGTCCACCAACATATAAAGGAATCTAAAGGATCTAAAAGTATCATAGTTTCACGGTCTACACAAGAATTTTTATTCTCTTTATCACAGTAGCATCTGTGCTTCTTTCAACTATCTCTTTTTACCATCGTGAATGGTTAGGGATTGTTAAGGCAGATTAAACTGTTGGACACTAAAACCTTACTAACACTGATGGAAGTTGGACACTTACCTGAACCATGCAGCGTGGTACAAAGAAGCCTGGCCTGACACCGTGGGTGCTTGCTTCTCACAAGGGACCAGTAAGACCACATCACAGAGCTACTGTATGCAAGTTATCTTTTAGTGCTTAGTAAACCTCATGCAAGGTTTATCAATTTGGCTGTGGATCTCTACCAGTGCAAAAACTGTCTTTGAAACCAATTGAGCTGAGAAGATCCCAGCTGCAAAGAGGAGAAGCGATTGTTCTCTGTACTCTTGGAGTGCTCGTGAGGGAACCTCATGAATGAGGTACTTTGACATATCTACACCAGATAGGTATAGAGACGCTGATAGTGTCCCAGGGTTCTCTACAACAGTTAACAACACCCAGATGACACCTATTTGTCTGAATCTTTGCCATTTTTGTTCCCACTAGGACTGTATTGGTAGCATTTCAGGGCTAGTTTGAGTTTGTGCTTTGGATCACATTTGTGCTATAAAAGAGGATAACGAGACTGTGGAAATGTCTTCTGAATGATATCTCTGTGTCTTTTTCCTTCTTTACAGCATTTTGTTTGCAGACATTGTGGGGTTCACTAGTTTGGCATCACAGTGTACTGCCCAAGAACTGGTGAAGCTGTTGAATGAGCTCTTTGGAAAATTTGATGAATTAGCTACAGTAAGTAAAACATTCTTATTTCAATCTAATTTAAATTATTTTATGAAAAATAACGCATGAGTTACAAATGTTAGAAATCTGTAATAGACTGATTTACTACCATGTGTCATGAATTTCTAAAGCTTCCATTTTTTATTAATAATCAGGAGAGAAAACAGTCTATTTTAATTGTTTAAGAAAGAAGATTAAGTTGCTATTTTTAAATATACTTTTCTTCCCTGTGCTTGGAGGCTGTCAGTGTTCGTCATTGATTTTGTTTGCACAAAAAAAAAAAAAATTCAATATTTACATTTCTATCTTGCATGGAAAAAATAGTATAATGGAAAATATGAATATTGTTAGTATGGCATAAAACTACTTTTTATGATAGTAAGAAGCTAGACAATATAATCTTTTCTTCACAGAAAGCACTCCTTGTCACAGTAATGATGGTAGCTTTTCAGAGAGACTGTTGTATCAAAATGGAATCCATATTATAACTGATGCTTGTGTCTTGGTCATTGCACTTACATTGTGCCAGGTTCTTCCAGGAAAAGAAAATGAGAGAAATGTTCCTTGCCTGTAACTCCGAGCAGTCTAATAGTACCACAAGCATTTGACAAGAAATGAGAGGAATGGATGTGCCCGAAAAAGTCACACATCTTGCTTCAAATTACATTTAATGATAAGATGAAAATGTGTTTTCCCCCTGAACAAAGCAAAACTTCATCAAATCTATATTGTTTGCCAGCTACGTCCTCAGAGCCTTCATTGCTGAAAAGTATCACCTTCACATAAATTATGCTCCTCCACTATCTAGCGGTATCTATCTAGTCTGTCTTCAGACTCTGTGCAGCAGCCTAGAGAACATGTATGTTCAGGTCCCCAGCATAAACCACATCTGCATTTTTTCAGTCCAAACTAATTTTTTCTTGATGTCTTCCACAAGAGAGATCTGAAGCCTGTGGACACTTTGCATCTATGGCTCGCTCTTGATAAATACTCTCAAGAACTCCAAAGAGAAAGAAATCCGCTCCACAAGATGCCAGGGCTGAGGAAGACCTATTCTTCTTTAAACGGGTTATGATTTGATCATGGGCTATGTCCTGATTTGCACTAGGTGTTCAAGTCATAACAGAGAGGAACTGTTGTGTGTTTCTTTTTTCCCAGAAAAAGAGAGATGCTGAGTAGAAATGCAATGGAGGTGTGGTTTTTTTGTGTGAATTTGTAACACTTATAAGGCTTTGTATAACCAATTCATTACTGGAACTGCTGGCAGTGCCTTGTAGATATCACAGGTACCCATCCTGCAGTGCTTCGTAGGTGTATACCTTTGAAATAAAAGGGACTTCGATGTAGATGGTCATTGGCAAGAGCTTAAATGGATTTAAAAGTTTAAATAGCCCCCTTACTTTAAATTTGTTACTGAATTTCATCTTTCAAATGTCAACCAGCCATCTAGTAAGCTCTTTTAAAACTTGTAACACTATCAGTTGTGGAATCATCATAGCCATGAAACACAAGGCAACATAATAGCCCAGGAGTAACGAGATGAGATCACACATGCACAGAGAAATGTACATGCTTATGACTTATGACATGACACCGAAGCCAGGGAGATAGCTACTGTACCATATTTGTTCCATAGCAGTGGCCAGGTGCAGCCAACTGGAGGTGTCAGTGAGACCTGAAGCAGGGTACCAGGCAGACACCACCTTTTGGTGCAAGGTCAGTTGTCAGGGAAGCAGCAGATCGGAGATAGCAGGGAAGCTAAAAACCCCTTAGCTTTCCTGTCCAGCCTGCATGCATTCTATTTCCAAATTTAAAATAATTCTCATGGTTTCTTTCAGCTATGTGAGGGAGATCTGTTATTTACTTGTCCGTCTAGTTCAGACTGCTGTACTGGAGGTGATTAAGGATGGAACGTATGAGCTTTCCATGATGCCTTCTGATGTGGTAAAGGCAGACTTGTTATTCTGTCTCCTGCAGTCAGAAGAAATGCACTGAGAAGTACAGTTTTTCAGAAGGATTCTGATCTCTTGGTTAAAACAACTTCTAGATATTAATTATTAGGTCAAAACAGAGGACTGAGCTGATTTAAAACAGTGCTGTGCTTTAGTATTCAGAATGATGAAGGAGGAAACTGCAGAGACTTTGAAGGAAAACGTAATGGTGAAAGGTACGTTCCCTGTGACTACTAGGGATCTGTGAGTGTGCATGCTGTTTGCTGCAGCTTTTTAAGATGCCATGTCACCTGGAAAGGGCAGTTTATGACAACCCTTGTTAAAACAAAAAGTCTTGACATTTTGGCCCATTGGCACACAGTAGGAATAGTGAGTCTTTGCTTTTTGACAGTATAGCTTTGAAACTCTGAAACTGAGCAGAACCAGGAGCTTCAGGCAAATGTAAAACATTCTTGTTGAGAGATCTGGACAATTTAATCCTAATGTTCGTCTTTCTGACATTTAGAAGCTAGTTTATGCTTTTTAGCATTAGATTTTTCTCTCTTTCTATATGTTGGTTTGGTTTTTTTTGGTGAGGCAAATAGTTTTGCTCTGTTTGAAATTCTATGCATTTTTAAAAATCACAATATCTTCAAATATAGTTACAGCTTGTGACAGGGAGTTCTGAAGGCAGACCTTAGGTTTCAATCTATTGTTATTCAACTCCTTTTAAAGTTTTCTTGTGCATTCTGTTAATAGAAAAGGGAGGAAATTCCTGATCTTTTTACTCTCTACTAGAAATTATTTGTACTTTTATCATGTCCCTTCCTTTTTATTCACCACATATTAGAGAAGATGTGTTTCTCAAATGCTTATCTTGTACAGGTTATTTTACCTTATAAATCACTGAGTCTTTGAATTCTGTTAGGAGAAGATGTGATCAGAATACAGTACTTAAAATAATAGCATGCTTTCTGTTTTGTCAATAGCACTGTTTGGTTTCTTGAAGAAACCATCTTAGGCAGTCATATTTTATATAGGACTTCGTGGTCCCATTAATAACTTTTGAGTCTATGGACCAAATTGATTACTTTGATGACAGGAAAGTGAGTCTTAAAAATATAAAGCTAAACAAAAATTTATGACTATTAATATCCTTGCAGGAGTGTAACTTCATACTAGACAGACATCAGAGAATCCACACAGAGTGGTGCTGTTATGAAAGCCTCTGTGTTCATTTGTGTGTCTTGTTACTGAAGTACTTGTAACTTCAGAGTCTTCAGGCACCCTGATTTTCTCTAAGAATTTTGGATGTTTGCCCATGCAGAGGTTACTTTGGGACTGTGCATAAAAATAGCAAACCACCTTCCACATATACAGTTAGTTAAGTTTCTTATAAGGCCTATGAATAGTTCAAATAGAAAGAATGATTTTTCATGAATTTATATTGGATTTCATCTGCTGTTCAGGGTCAGTTTACTTAGTTCAGGCAGTTACTTGTGAAGTTTCTCAGTTTCTTCCACTTTTGGTTAAGCAAGAGTAGCTTTGTGCAGTCTCAGATTTTGCCCTAATGATAGTCATTCTGCATTACATACTATCAATGAATGCTTTGAACAACTGCTCTTTGCATGAGGTCTTCAGATTGCAATTAAGCTTCAATGCTATAGCTTCCCATGTGTCATTCTTCAGCTTACTGTACGCGTGACAAATTTTAGTGAGATTCTGTCATTCTCATCATGTTGGTTTTATGTTCCCAAGGAATTCTTGGACACATGACACTTAGCCTGAGTGCCTTGTTACTTTAATACTCTGATATTTCAGTTCATTTTCTCATCATACTGTAGCTTTGGCATGGATTTACTGTGAACGAAGGAGATTCTCAAGGCTGCAATTACCCAAGTAGCGTTACATGCCCCTGCTTGGGTACTGTCATGGTCACAGCTCTACTACCTTGTAATGTAAAAAATAGGAGGCATTTTCTTAAAAGGTTTGCTTTTTAGAGAATTAATTATTTGTTTTTACAGATTCAGTTATATTCCTTTCAGCTTCTATATTACTGCGTCTTGGGCTTCTAAGACTTCCCATTTACAAGTGGGTAAGGATAAACAAAGTTTAGGTTCTTCTCAAAGGACATCACTAGAAGAGGATTTTGATATTCTGAATGAAAGATCTTACTTGTTCGTGCCACTTTTGTCATTTCTTCTATTAGCCAGACTGACACACACCACTTGCTTGTCCTTTCCTTTTGCAGTTATGTATACCTTCAGGCTTTGTCAGTATTTGGAGGCTCCGTCTAATTTTATTTCTTTCCACTTACACAATTTTTACTTTCCAAATTTCAATGTTACTGAAGTGGCTTTTTGTACCTGTTCAGTCTCAAAGATATTGAACTTAACAACGTTGCTTCTGAGCCTCGGGCAAAGAGTCAGTAAGTAATATTTTTAATCACCTTCTGTGTTTTGGGTTTTTTTTTTAACTATGTCAAGAACAACACTTCTTTCCTGTGCTTTGAACTAGCTATTCCTAGAAGCAATCATTTTAAGAAATTGATTCTATGGAATCTATAGAATGTTTTTAGTTTATATGAAGATAATTATGATGTATTTTTAAAATACTAAATGAATGAAGTTTTGTGTGCTGGGAAGTTTGTGCTGGAAAACATAAACTTAGAGCACATAACCCTTCTTTGTGGAAATTGTTAAGTGTGTGCTAGGGGGGATATTTACAAAGGCTAATTTTAAGGAAATTTGTCTCCCCAAGTTCCCTTGATAGTCAGTGCAGACACCGGATCTCACTGAGGTAGATCATGCACATAAGCTTGAGTCTGGAGAGGTATCCTGAAGAGCCCTAAGGAAGTAAGCTTTCTTAAATTAAAATGGTCCTAATGATTATGGCTGCGACTCTGTAGGATCAGGGACTAATGACATATGTATGATGTGAATCTAAAGTAACTGACTGTGGGACAGTTGTCCAGGGATGGAGAGAACGTCACACACTTTATGTATTGTAGGAACATATAAATTGGCGAGGATACTGTGCTTGATATGCCCATTGTCTGTCATAACACGTGTCATGATCTGCAAGCTTGTGGTAAATTACCAAATTCTCCCTGAGTTTGCATTCTGCAAATCTGAGATTTGCATATTTGTGTAGCACTGTGTTGGATCATTCTGATCAGCCTTAGATGGCTGCAGTGTGGGCTTTTGTACTGAAACTAATAGTTTTGACTTTTTGTGCAGTTAGCATAGAGAAAGGTATTTCTGGAGCTCAATGTGTGTCATCCAAAGGGGATGTCTAATTGCCCTTCAGAAGTGCCTGTTTCACTTCATGGTTGCAGAGGCAGTTTGACTGATAACCCAGGTGCATATTTAGCCGTCTAATCTACTCTGCATACAGAGACTTACCCAGAGTCCTTTGCCCGTGCACGGATCTATTATGAGGGCATAGCACTGCATCAGGGGAGCAGCCATCAGGACCTCCTCTCCTCAGCCTGGAGGGCACCATGCCTCCTGCACTGGAGTCCAGAATCACTATCCTCAGACCAATAAGCTTTGCTCTTCTCAAGCCAGACTTTTTATCTCCTTGAAGTCAGTGGAAATCTTTCTACAAACTTTCTTTATAGCCAGTTGTGTGTAACATCTAGCTATATTTCTTCTCATTCTGACACTTTTCAGTAATTTTGCCAAGCAGAGGGGAATGACCATTTCCAACAACTAGGTCTGGAAGATTTCTCATGTTTTTTTATCTGGATCATGACTGACTTTCATACTCCCTGCACAAATGTCACACGGTTTTTTAAAATCATCTCTATTGTGTTGCCTCCAGAAAAATCTGGGAAAATATCAACTTCCTGAAATTTAGAGCTTAGTTTTTCAACATTTTATAGTGTGTTTGGTTTAGGCTTGTTTCTCCTGGGATATTCCCCTTCATAAAAAGACAGCATCTTTAGAAATACTTAATGAAAACTGGGAAGGAGCCAAGAATGTATAAGCTTGTGCATCAACAAATATGATGATTGTGTAAAATGTTCTTTGTGGTGAATTGAGCTTGGCTAGATGCCAGGTGTCCACCAAGCCACTCCATCATTCCCCTCCTCAGCAGGACAAGGCAGAGAGAAAATAAGATGGGAAAAAACCTAGCAGGGCAAGATAAAGACAGGAATTAGATCTGCAGTATAGGTAGCAGTGCTCCAGAAGACAAACCTCATAATAACCTCTTGGCCAGCCACAGCTTACTGGTGAGTAAGGAATGTTGGAGAGACAGCCCTGATGCTGTGCAGACGCTGCTCAATGGTAGCCAAAACACCTCTGTGTTACCAACACCTTTCTAGCTAGCAATACAAAGCATAGCACTATGAGGGCTGCTGTGTGAACTGCATCTCAACCAATAAATCTTGCTAAAATTCTTTTTCATTTCCAAGTAAATTAACATAGATGACTGTTAAATATGTTCTCACTCTCCGAAGATAAAAACATTTAAACATCTAGTTTTGTAAAATTACTCTCCATGTGGAGTGGGGAAGGAGTTTATTAGGAGAATGGGAATGCACAGAAAGCGTAGGCCAAGAACTAGAGGATATTGCAGGTTGTCATAAATAATTGCCAATAAAATTGAGGGAAAACATTTGAAGAAAAATACCTTCCTTTTTATAGCTATCCTGAATAATTCTACGTTTGTTCATACATGATATGGCTCCCACAGTGGTAGATAATTTGTCATGACTGCACAAAAACATTACTAAGCTACAATCTTACATATGGTCACCTGGACGTGGCCAGCTTTCCTCAGTCAGAACCAACAAAGCCATTTTCTCTGGTACTTCCTATACTGTCACCAAATCTGTTTTCCTTTCCTGTTTTTTCTGCCAGACTGTAGAAGCTCTTGTTAAGTCTATGCTGTTATTGCTATGAGTATATGTCTGTTATCTCGCTAAATTAAGCTCTATGGAGTATTGCAGTTCATTCTCAAGAGTTTTTTATGCTGGGGTTAGCAGATGTGTAAGAACTAGTGTAACTGGTAAAACTGTTCCTTGCAGGTATTATTCCATTAAAAAGTTATCAAAATAGTTGTTGTAGTTTTTAAACCTGAAGTTCAAAACCGGGGTGCAAAGAAAATGCGTATGCAGTAATTGACAGGATTCAATGAAATTTTATAATGGGCTGGACAGTTTTCTAAAATGTATTACCACTATGAGCACACCGCAATGTAATGGAGCTGGTGATAATTTCCATGTCACTTTGTTATACTCAGGATTTGACTATGAAGTTTATCTGGTAAACTGACTTCAATAATCTCTCACTTGCTGTGGCCCATATTCAGCATAATTATTAAAATAGATTTGGATACTCTACAGAAAAAACATATTGGTAAAACTATTTTACTGAAAAACAGTAAAATGAAAAGTGAAATAAGTTTGTCATTAATGACAGTTGTGGGTGGCATGAGTAAACTCTGCATTCAGCTCTGGGGGCCTCAGCACAAGAAAGACATGGACCTATTAGAGTGGGTCCAGAGGAGGGCCACCAAAATGATCAGCGGGCTGGAACACCTCTCCTGTAAAGAAAAAATGAGAGAGTTGGGATGTTTCAGCCTGGAGAAGAAATGGCTCCAGGCAGACCTTATTGCAATGTGTAAAAGCGGGTTTATGAGAAAGTCAGCAAGAGAGTTTGCCAAGGGGGGAATGTTTAAAACTGAAAGAGAGGAGATGAAATAAAAGGAAGAAATTGTTTATGATGAGGGTGGTGAGACACAGAAACAGAGAAGTTCTGGATATACCATCCCTGGAAGTGTTCAAGGCCAGGTTGGATGGAGCTTTGAGCAACCTGACCTAGTGGAAGGTTGCCATCATCCAAGACAGGGAGGTTGGAACTAAATGATCTTTAAAGGTCCCTTCCAACTCAAAACATTCTATGATTCTGCAAGTCAATGATTTTAACAAATTTAGCTGGTAGAAGTTAGCCTAAGTAGGCTCACTTTTCATTAGCACAGAAAGAGGGCATTTTCAAAGGGGATTCAAAGTAGGTTTCTAAGGAGTGATTTGCATTTGAACTTAAAATTGTTTTCTTCTTTTCCTGCACCTATCTGCATCGGTTGTGAATTCTGCTGCAGTCTAAGAGGTTTTCACTGTGTTGTCCTTCCCATGTAACATTTTTGGGTTTGTTTTTCTCTGAAGATCTTTGGTACATAGAGCAGAGTTATAGATCTGAGGGGGAAAAAAGTGTACAATGCCCTTCCAAAGGCATTTGAAGCAGTAGGACATTCACTATACCTCTGTGTAAAGGAAGGAGTGGACTAGTGATGCCAGGAACAGGTATAAACACCCAGATATCATATAGCAGCCTGTGTTCAAATGCATTGAAAGAGGGGGCTCAAAATTGGTGTCTGGCCCATAACTGTCAGGCTGAGCTATGTTGGTTAGTGTATCAGTAGTCTGGAGGATGAATATTAAAATTTATGTTTATTGCATATGTTGTGTATGTATATGCAAAAGGGTGTAGATAAAATTGCAGAACTGTGTTTCTGTTATACGTGCACATATATATATATATATGCATATATTTATATAGCGTGATAGCCAAAATACAGGGGGTTTCCACTTCGGTTCCAATTTGGTTCCAAGCAGACAAATTAAATGAAATTTAATAGAGATGTCATGCCAGCTTTAGAGGATGTAGTAGAAAATACTATTATTTTCTTCTCCTTTGTGTCACTATAGATGTTGGTAATATTGATAAATTTATGTTAACTTTTAGAATGATTCAAAGTTTTCTAATCCAATTTTCTATTGAGATTAATAGCACTTTGGCATAAAGTGCTATAAATGTTAAATACATTGCATATACAGTGAAAATAAGCTGCAGTGGTTAACAGTGGTGAATCCTATCTCATCCTCTCAAGACATCTTTGGAAGCAGAATGAAGTCTTAGGTTTGTGAAGAGAGATAAATAGGGAATGCATTTTATTGCTATTTTAAGTCTTTGGGGAGTTTTAGAGGTGCTTTGCATTTTTTTCCCTCTATAGTAGTTTTATACTATAATAACTAAGAAAGGACTGTAACCGTGATGTGGTTAGCCTGGATTATTGAATTATGGCATGAGTCTCTGAAGATTAGAGGGACAGCTGGTATAAATTAGTGTAGTTCCTCTGAAACCCATGGTGCCATACTGATTAATATGAACAGAAAACATGATCCCCTTTGCCTGCTAGATATGAACAGTTCCGCTCTGAGCACGGCAGGCTGCTCAGAGAAAGCTGTTGGAAAGGAGCTTTCCAAAAGAAAATTACTGATAAGACATGAAGGAAGGGAAACAAGAGGGGAAACTATGAAGGGAAATAAACCACAAAAATACTTCTCTAATGGGTCCTTTCCTCAGGGTCACTGCTCTTTCTTTCGGCTCATTGAATGTCTGTGAGGGAGAGTGACTATGCCCCTCTGTGACGCTGCCCCAGTGGTGAAGCTCTTGACAGTAGTGGCAGGGACAGGAGAGTGATGTATATTGCTTCTCCAGCCTTCGTAGTGCTCCGCTATCCGCCCAGAGTTAATTCTACTTAGTGAAAACTGAGCCATAAGAGATATGCATTTTGATGGTTTCCCTCTACCCAAGATTTCTCTTCAATATGTGAAGAAAACATTGAACTAACAGTGGGGGGTTTTGGCAAGCAATGCAATGGATTTTTTTCCCTCACAGATTCTGTTTCAGGTAGTGAATGGATGGGAGAAGCATGAAGGGTTTTGAGCTGAAGAGCTGCTCTCTCTGCTGCCAGAGAGTGCGTGTCCTTCCACTCTGCTGCTTGCAGTGCTGCTCTTGTACTAATTGCAACTGTGCAGGGCAATATTCAGAAGTCTGACTAATGCTGAAGTCTGAGGTTTGGTGAGGATACCAAAGGCTTCACTTGAAAGAGCAGAGCCTTCCATGTAAGTCCAGGCATAATAGATCTCCTCCCTTTTGTCTCCACACTTAAATAGCTGGACTTGTCATATTTGCGAGCCTTCCATGTAAGTCCAGGCATAATAGATCTCCTCCCTTTTGTCTCCACACTTAAATAGCTGGGCTTGTCATATTTGCCTTTTTTTTTTTTTTTTAAGACTAACTGTGCAATCACTTAACATCGCAGACAATGAACAAATTCCTGTTCACATTTTTTTAGGCTAAAAAACCCAAAATGTTATTACTGCTCATGTCCCAGAGCATTCTAGGAGAGTGTTAGACTGGTAGGCTCTGAGTTAGAGTAAATGGGAATCACTGCTTAGGCATCTTTATGTAGGCCTTATTAATATTTTCTCTTACTCTGCACAGCATAAATGAATCCAAGTTAGCTGACTGCAGTAAAGAATCTTTTATGTACTTTAGCTGATGTGGTTTTTATAAGTAGGAATGGCAAAAACGTATCTTTGTAATTTATAGATAAATAAAACCCATCCTACTCATAGACTGAGATTCCAGAAGAGTAGGACAGTAAAAGTCTGAAGAGCACACCCTCAAATCAGGTTGCTAACAGGCTTGCAGAAAAAGAAATGGATGGATATAATAAGCATAAAGTATATTGTAATTAAGTCACACAGGGTCAGATTCATCCTTGCTGTAATTCCACTGCAGTTAGTGGAGTTATGAGGGAAAGAAATTAGAAGTTTAGCTTTTAAAATCTCGCTTTTTAAAATAGTAGTCTGTCTGACCTTTCTTTTGGCTTGCTTTGAGAGGTACTCACTTAACACGATGACACATGAGTATGTGGAAATACATAGATTGTTGCAGTGACAGAAGGCAGAGCAGGGACTCTTTCCTGCATTAACATCTACCATTTCTAAAATAAGTAAGAGAGGCTCTTCTCCTACTAGACAGCATTAAAAGAAATGTATACATATATATAACAACCTGTAAATTCTTTTTACTTTTTATTAAAAAAACCCTTATCCTGAGTATACAAAACAGTATTTGACAAGAATATTGAGTTAATGGCCCAAATTACCACTTTTGCAGTCTGAAGTAGGCAGACTTCACTCTTTCTGCAAAATACATTTAAATAACGAACTACACCAACACACAAAACCAGAGTTGTTTGAAACAGAAACCCTTCTCCCCGCATTCTACTTAACAGATAAGTAGAATGAACTGCTTTATAAAGTGCTTGTCTGAAAGTGTAAAGAAAGCTCTTAGCAACTTTGAAGTATTCTTTGCTTTTGGAGCTGGGCTTCCAATTCATACTGACAAATCCTGTGACTGACAGATGTGCCAGAGGGAATTCTGTAGATCTCCTTGGAAACATCTCAGTGAGGCACCACAGGTAGGCAAGCTACCTGTCTAATGCAGCACTGGCAACCTCTGGTGCTTTTTATCATGTGCATAAAAACACAATATCAGCCGTTTGTAAACAGACATTGCTAGTATCAACCATGACTAGAATTTGTAACTGTCACACTTGAATTCATCACTGTCACAAACGTGACGAATATTGCTGAGACAAGAGCTTCTTTGGAAGTTGCTGAGGAAACAAAACAAAGAGAGGAAAAGGGTTTGTTTTGTTAATTTGCATATCAATCCTTAAAATGATTGCTCTTAGAAAGCTGCACTGTCTTCTTCCTCATATGTGGAAAAAAAGAAAACAGTTTTTCTAGAGATTGCTGTATATTAATTGATTATTGCACATAAGTACAGTGAGAATAGCATCTGATAAAGAACAGAGTGGTGGTTTCAAAAGCAGCAGGTGATTTAGCCATGTCTTCCACCAAACTTAATATCTCTCCAGAAAATGCTATAGTCCCTATTTTCTTTCTCTTTCGTTTTTCATCTACACAAGTAATAAACTGACTTGTAGAAGTGGGTCAAGCTCTGTTCTGGTTTTATTTTTTTCTTTCCTAAACTATTTACCAGGCTACTAGACTGTGCTGTGCCATTCTGACAGCAAGTCCGTGTGTCCTGTTATAAGATGTGCTTGATAGCACAGTTATGCTCTCGAAGAAAACCTAGTCATTGGAAATGAGCTATTTGAAGGTAGACACTGAATAGGAGAGAAGACTGATTGATTAACACATACATACTGTCCACCCCGGCTTACTGAAATGGCTTTTCTGAATAACTTTTGGCTGGGTCAAATAGTTTTTGCCTGGCCACAAATCATGCATACCAAACTTGAAGATTGAAAGGGCTTTATAGAGGATTGTAAGGTGTGGGCCAAAGCTGGATTTATTTTAGAAAGTAGGTTCCAGCTGTAACTACCAAGTACCCTCTACTGCTTCAAGATTCGCTCACAATTAAAAAAAAAAAAAAAAAGGCATAGTTTGGCAGTATAATTTAGTGGTTTCAACTAAAAGGCTTAGTGGTTTCTGCTTGCTTAATTTATAAAAAGTAGACAAACCAATTTTCCCAAGCGATGTTAGCATGCCTTCTTCCATGCCTGAACAGAGGTAATTCTCATTTTATAATATTTGTTCAATACTCAGGAACATTTACCAAGAAGACAAACATATGAATGCCTGCGGCTGGAAGAGTGTGTAAAAACAAGCCCCAAATTCTGGTGTATGACATGTCAGAGAGAAAGGGATTGATGTAGGCATTGCTGTCACTTCTGAGCTGGAATATGGGCAATGATGGGGAGAGTGTGGTCAACTCAGGAAAGCGTTGTTTCTTGTAGACAGGAGACTGGATGGGAATATGTGCCTGAATGAGAAGCTGAACCAGTATGATTAGGTCATTTTTTTTTTCAGAAATTCTAAATTCCACCACTACCACCCTCCTTTTTTTTTTTTTTTTTTTTTTTCACCTTTGTTTACTTAGTACTTGGCCACCCCCCCCCCCTTTTTTTTCCTCTGAGGAGTTTACAAACTGAGCACTGTCATAAATGAGACAAAGGTTAGAGGTCAGGAAGCAAAAATCAATGAATCTCTGGAGAATGAAAAGAAGTATCTCGGTAAGGAAAGGGCCTTACACCTACATTTGCAAAGCCTGTATGCTTTATCAGTATCATTTCCAAGTACAGCAACAGGCTGAATGAATGGCTTCTAAGAGGAATGGGTATTTTGTAATACATGTGCCAGGGATAACATAAGGAAAACGTAACACTCAATAATTGTATTTTGTAATTTTTATTCAGAAGCACACATCATTTCATAATGTCGCAGGTTGAAAAGGGGGGCTGTTTCCCACCGAAAGGGATACGACGAAGTAGTGTGTCGGCTGGAAAAGCAAAACCAGCCAAACCACACACAAGAGAAACTTTTAATGCTTGTTAACGGCTTATCAGCATGTTAACGAGCTCGTTAAGGCTTTAGTGGGGCAAAGGAAATGATAACACACAGACTACATATATGAGAGATAGAAACAGAAAAGTTTAATAGAGAAACACCCCCAAAGTAAAATCATTTTCAAAGTTAAACCCGACTGGAAAAGGGAGAGAAAGAGATAAAGGGAGAATAAATAAAAGTGTACAGTTACATATAGAATCTCCCAGTCAGAACGATCCCCGCTTACAAACAAACTCCCCCACACACAATGGCTCGCCACGCCAGTGTGGGGGGAGGGGGAAGGGAAAGTCCCGTCTGTTCACCTGACAAAAAAGTTCTCGATATAGAAACTTTCTCCTGAAGCAAACCTTTTATGCAGACAAAACATAGTCCTTCTTTTCTTCGGAGTGGCTGCAGAGAACTCTTCTTTGCCAAGGATAGCTCTCCCCAGACTCCCCCACACACACATCTGCGCCATGGGCCGGCCTGGTCGCGTCCCAAGGGAATATCTTCAAATTCTCCTGGCGTTGGTGCCTACTACATCCGCTGCAGAGAAAAGGGGTACCGCTGGGTCAATCCGTCACAGCAAAACAGTTCACAGACCACCCCCGTGGGGAATCGGCAGAAACGGAGAAGTTCTACCCATTTTGCAGAAGGAGTCTTTTACTGCTTCGGGGAAATAGCAGGTCACGGACGTGGCTTTCTCTCCTTGATAAAGGTTTCCAGTCCCGGGGCGTAAGATTCAAGAGTCCTGCGCGGCATATTTGAGAAACCCGCAGCACGGACAAGATAGAGAGGACAGTAGATAGAGCAGAGGGGAAAGCAAGATGTCCTTGAATCTCCCAACACGCCCCCTTTTATGACTTCATTCAAAGAGGTGTGTCCTCCTTCCCGGAAGCTTGGGAGAACCACAGCTCTCTGGGAAGAAGAAAGCCAGACAACAGAAGAGCATCTGGTTCCACCATGTTGGATCCAGGACAGGGAGGAATCTGATTTTTGTTAATCCTCTCAACATCATATTCACAAGAGCTCATTTTGCATGGCACTTACTGGCACAGTTCCAGCTGTGTAAGTTGGATTCATTTAATCAGGTTATTTACTTTCCCGTGCCATGCTTTAAATGTGTAGAAGTTTCCATAGTCTAGCTGCAAAGGATACTGTCACCTCTTTACATCTCCTCATAGTGTATTAGTTAAAGGCACTGCTTTGTTAAAAGCCTTTTGTTAGGTGCTCTCTGTTCAGAAATTAACTTTCTACTCAGATCAATGTAGCAATCATCACATGTCATCATTGGTTTTTCAGAGGTATTTGACTGTAGAAATTAAACTGTATGAAAACAGGAGATAAATTTAACTAGAATTCAAACTGACTGTATCTTCTGATCTGCAAGTGTGTCATATTTTTACTGATCATGATGTATTGTAAATTGTGATTTATGAATGGATAACGCACAAATGTGTGTACCTTTACAGATAAATACATGACCTTTCCTGGTAAGTTGGAATTAGATTTGGAACAAAAATTTCTCAGAGTACAAGCGTTTCCACTCAGTAGTGGTTTGGCTTCAGCCCTTTGGCTTGGATTCATACAGAAATGAAGTCTCGTTGCAAATTTTGAATTCATTCTGACCTAACATGAAGGCAAGGGGATAATATTTGTTCAGAAGTATAGTTTTAAGCAGTGTTATCTCATGTGTGTTGAACAATGCGGAGCTGATCTCCAATATATATGTATGTCTTTATAAATAAATAAACAAACAAACATTTATATGTCAGATGTTCTGCACAGGGAACCCAGATTTCATGATCTGTAGATTACTTCATTTGACCACAAAAGGATTCCCTGAATGATTGCATAGTATTGGAGAAGATTTTATCCTGTAAATATTGGAATATTTATATAAATAGTAAACCTTTTTCCGTTTTGTTTTTATTAAAGGAAAACCACTGCAGAAGAATAAAAATCCTAGGGGACTGTTACTACTGTGTGTCAGGATTGACCCAGCCCAAAACAGATCATGCCCATTGCTGTGTTGAAATGGGACTGGATATGATTGACACCATCACGTAAGTACTGTGCATGATGAACCCAGACAGGAATGCTACAACAACTTCTATGTGGCATTCAGGAAGTGTGTTCTCAGAAAAACAGCAGTCTCTAGCTGCACTTCCTACCCAGCAATTCACACTGTTGTATTCAGATCACAGGACACTGTTAACAGGAAGGATCAATGTAGACAGTGATTTTTCACTCCATTTAATTGCTGTGAGGAAAAAGTGCACAAGTATATGTAGAGGCATATACGCATACTGATTACAGGACGGAAAGATACTGGGAAATAATGGAATATTCCTATTGCCATTTGCCACAAAGAAAGGAGTCCAATTTCTTGTTTTACAGCAATAAACACTGGTCGTTTTGCACAACAGTGTGTAAACCCAAAGCCGGTCTTGATATATGTGTGTTACATATAGTTTGTGTACTCAAAATGAGAGTTTGCTGATTTTTCCTTTCTGTGTGTCACATTTAAACCTTTTTTTTAATTCTGTTTTTCAGAATTGTTATGTGAAATTCACTTTCCTGATCAGAATAATTTTTTTATTAAAAATCTCGTTTATTAAAAATTTTGTTTATCTCAACATGTAAAAAGCTGGGTAAATGAATCCATATACCCCCTGTCATTTAATGCAAATTCATCATCTTAGTAAACACTGTAAAACTGATAAAAGACCTTGTAATCTATGATCATGTATGATAGTCTATGATACTATAAAATCCTAAAAGAATATCCTAAGTCTGCAAATTATGTATACTTGCATTCTTCTAGCAGTACATGTATATTCCATTTATAAGAAAACCTTGGCCTTTGGAAGCACAGTTAGATATAACCATGTACACATTTTCCAAAGTCATCTTTTTTTTTATCATCATCTTTTAAACCTAACATTAATCTTTAATTCATTAGTTGTGCAGTGTTTCATGTATACAAATAAGGTAGCGATATTACTGTCTGAGCTTTCCTTTTTTGAATGTTTCAGTTTTACTGACATTAGAAATGAAACATGTTCCCTTTTAATGTTACCATTTACTGGCTGCTGTCACGATAATGTAAACTTGAAAAAGGAATGAATTAAAAAGGAATGAACTGAGACTTCAGTTGGAGAAGAGAAGGCTTAGAGAGAATCTTACCAATGCATACAAATACCTGATGGGAGGGCGTAAAGAGGACAAAGCCAAACATTTCTCAGTGGTATCCAGTGTCAGGGCCAGAGGGAATGGGCACAAACTGAAATGAAAGAAACTCCATTTAATACGAAAAACCTTTTACTGTGGAGATGGTCGGATACTGGAGAGGTTGCACTGGAAGGTTGTGGAGTTCGCATCCTTGAAGAGATTTAGAACCCAGCTGAACACAGTCCTGGGCAACCTTCTGTGGCTGACCCTGCATGGATCAGGGACGTTGGTCCAGATGATTTTCAGATGCCCCTTCCAGCATCAGCAACTCCATGATTCCAAGTGCAGGCTGTAGTGTGTTATCTAAACATGTTCAATCAGAGGTTGTGGTAGAAGAAAACTGACAATTTCAGCATTTTATTTTTTAAAGAATTCATAAATTGCAACTCTTTAGTGTAGTCAGTGGAGAGAGCACTGCAAGATTGAGAAGATGCAAGTTTATAAGAGAGTGACGGAATCTTTTAGGATTGTTGAATGGCTAGAGTCCTATTCCGCATCTCAATGGTAATGGTTTTAAACTAGAAAAGGGTGGTTTTAGACTAGATATAAGGAAGAAATTTTTTACAATGAGAGTGGTGAAACACTGGAACAGGTTGCTCAGAGAGGTGATAGATGCCCCACCCCTGGAAACATTTACGATCAGGTTGGACAGGACTGTGAGCAACCTGATCTAGTTGAAGATGTCCCTGCTCATTGCAGGGGGGTTTGACTAGATGACCTTTAAAGGTCTCTTCCAACCCAAAGCTTTCTATGATTCTATGATCCTTTGTACATAAGCACAATTAATGAATTTTATTTTTTTCCCCAATAAGGAATTCATAGTGTGAGTAAGGACTGTAAGATCCAGGCTCAATGCGTATTTCTTGTCTTAGTTAAATGCATGTACCTGTTCTGCTTATGTTAGGAAGCAAGAGGTCCGATGCATGCTAAATACCATTGCCCTTGATTGCAGTACTATTTTTTAGTTCTACAGCAAGTGAAGCATCATCTGTTCAACCTGGGTAAGGTTGTTTTGCTGACAGAAGCATATAGCTAAGTCAACTACACAAAGAGTCTCAAACCAGGAAAATAGGTTCTGTTAAGATTAGGGAAAAACTCTTCATTCCTTCACAGAGGCCAAAGTTAGAAGATGGATTCCCCGGATTAATTAGTTCAAAAATAAGTTGAACGAATGAAAAGAAGGGAAGAGCTTGTGATGGTAAAGTTGAAATGTAACATTTTATTTTCTATTGATATGATTATTAGCTGTTGTTTATCAGTCTTGTGAGATGCACAGTCACTTTTGTTTTTGAACTTCCCCCTTTCATCTAGAGTTGGATGCCAGCTGCTAGTCTTCTAAAAGTCTGTTCACTTTACTGAAGAAGTCGGGTCTTGGCATTGTAAATTTATGCTTGGAAGTTGTCGTCCCTAATGACAGTTTTGTCATGCTACCTGGGATAAAGAAATAAATAAAGTCATTTGAATTGTGAATCAGCTGATGGATCTGTTAAAAGTGTCTGACCTGGAAATACATACCACCAAGATGTCCTTTTTCCAGGAAATCAAAGAACAGAAACTGCTAGTGGCTGGTTGATGGATCTGTGATTTGACTGAGTTGAATTTATAGTGAGTTCCTATAAATGGATACTTTCTATTCTCTTCACATTCTGTGTAAGTGACGTTTAAGTACCCTAGAATATGGTGCTTCATGTGAGTATCATCTGAAAATGTTGCCTCATTACATTGAGATTGAGGTATTCAGGGTAATTGTCAAAGAACATTATAAAATACTTCAAATTTTCACAACTTCATTTGCCTTCTACAAAGTATTTCTTTCAAGGGCACACTTTAAGTCCGATCAGAATCCAACAAACCACATGTTTTACTCTGTCTCTATTCCAAAAGAATTTCTGCTGCCAAAGAGTTTTGTGTCAGTGCCTCAGTACAGGCCAGGTGTTCTGCTTCAGAGTCATTCAAACCATCACGGCAGTATTTAAGTGGAAGTTAAGTGTTGACCACCAATGTTGCTTTCATCATGTGAGTTTTAACTGTCAGATTTTTGTTAGTAATATAATTAAAACGGTTATGTTCATTAGAGCCTCTAATGTGCCAGATGTTGAACTCGCCTTGGCTTTGAACAATGTGTTAGGCCCGGTATGGTCCTCACCTTACTTAAATTGTTTGACACATTTGAAGGTTCCACTCTGTTTACTGCAGTATTTTACCTTCTAAATAGGTATATTTATTAGCTAATTGCCATGTAGAAAAGTTTTGCCCAGCTACCCAAGCTTTTTCCTCTCCTCCCCATAAACTGGCTAGAGTTCTGGTTTCAGCTAGCGGTACAGGGGAAATTATATACATTCCTAATTATAGTTTGTCTTTCCTTACAAAACATATCATCAACTGATATAAATTATGTTAAGCGATTGTTTGGTTCAGTCCAGAAATGTAACCTTTTAGGAGATGAAATGTGATAAAATGAAGGAGTTATCAAATGCACTTGATAATGACAGAGGTCAGGTAGTGCTTTGGAATGTTTCCGCTTGGAAATGAGGAGGGAATCCGGGTAAGCAGGGTACTAATAGTTGATTTGGGAGTGGGCCAAAGTACTGGAGTTAATGTTCATAGACTGTCAAAACTGTGATGGGATTCTGTAATCATTCATGCTGTCACATCATGTTTTTCACCACTCTCCTTCTCTTGACGTCTTCCTTGGATGCCATTGCCATTTTAGTACTGGCTCACAGGGAACTGCACCGACAGCTGCATCACTGGCTATGTCTACATTAGCAGGCAGCATGGCATGGTAGGAGCACATCTGTAGATCACAATAACTGCTGCTGACTACTTCAGTTTAGCCTATACATATTACGGGGTGGGGGTGGGGAGGAGGGGGAAGCTTACTTTACAATGTGACTTGTCTGGTCCCCTGGATTGAATATTCCTACTGCATGTAGGTTTTGAAGGACAGCGTCCATGAACTTTTGCTTCCTGAAATCTGGGCACCCCAGTGGGTCTATCACCTTTCTCTGTGTCACATTGGTGAGTCTGTAAGTCATCCCTCCGCCTAATATGGGTGACTCCACCAGTAAGACTTCACAGATCGAAGTTGGGCTTATTTTGCACCTGCCTGTTGTGTTGCTGCTTGGTTTCATGGGACATTGCGGAGGTTAATGCTTGAATTGTCTCCTTCCTATGGGTTTGGTCATCAGCTGGCCAAAGGCACTGGGAAAGAGAGAGGAACTACAACAGACAGTTTGAGGAAGCCCAACTGAAATGTCAAGATTTTCTGTGTGATTTTTTTGTCTGAGGAAGAAGACTGAAGCACAAACTTTCCTGATGTCAGCACTGTTGATGTTTTTCCCCTGGTCCTCCAGAGGTCCGGAGCCTGGGAAAGTTTGAACTGTCAGGAGTGAGAACCAGCGACTGCATTTTCAACAGTGGAGAAAGCTGTCTACTGCTGATGAAAGCTTAGTCAGCTTGCACCTCTGTCAAAGTGAGCCTCTTGACTCCTGAAGCCATCAGGCTTCTTGCCCAGGCTTAGAGTTTCTGCCCTAGCTTTCTGCAGCCATGCTCTAGTAAGCAGTGTGCTAGGAAAGCATGCAGTTCTGGTCACATTTAAAAACAAACAAACAAACAAAACCAAACAAAAAACCAAACCAACCCCCCCCAAAAAAACCCCAAAATAATACAAACAAACCCAAAACCCAACCAAACCTGACCTGGAGAAACAGGACAGCAAAGATTTTCCAACCAGCAAAGCTTAATTGCCTGAGAGGCCCGACATGGCCCCTGCATCGTAGAGGACAAATCAAAGAGAAAGAACGGGGACCCAGTATGGGTGTCACTGGGTACTCCAGGCCGTGGCTGGCAGCCTCTCTTCCTGTGACAGAGCAGCTCACAAAAATATAGTCTTTGTTATCAACATCCAAGAACTGACCAATTCCTGATGTAGTTGAAATGGTACTGACACAGAAATATTCAGGGAAACTTTCAAAATTGAAGGACAGCCTTATCTTAGAACCGTGTGTATATAAAAAGCAAACGTATGTAACTGAACCAAAAATCTTGTCCGTGCCTTTAACCAAGAAACATCTATTTTTATGCAGGTATTTTTGGACCTAAAGAAAAGTCCTAAATAACTTAGAAGAAATGAGATGCAAAGCTTTTTTTTCCCGCCTCAAATGCAGCACAGGTCTGGAGATGGTCTAAATGACTTTGACAGTTTGTAGCAGCACATAAAATATTTGTAGCTAAGGAGAGAACTAAAATTTAAAGGCTTGGTGGGATACTTGAGGTGTCAAGGGAGATGGTTATCTTATTGGTCACTAACAGAGACTGCACACTTCTAGTTTAAAAAAGATTTCTTTTTTTTTCGACTTCCATTTGTTTCTGGCCTTCATTTGTGTAAACATTTGGAAGATTTCTGAGTATATTTTATCTTAACCTAGGTGAAAATGAGTTATAACGAATAATTTATTTGAGAAACTTGTTCTTTTCCTATTTATGACTTGGTCATGAAGTGCTGCTATTTTTTCAGAGAAGTATTTATAATTTAAAATACATCATTGGTCACTTGTGATATTTTAGTGCAGTAATGTTGATATTGTTTGGGAATATGACTGTGATACACTCTGATTTTATATTTGAAGATTATATATTACTTAACATTCCTTAATTTTGATAGTTCAGTGGGGTATATTCATGGAAATTAACTGCATAAAGGGCACACAGGTCTTCAAAGTAAATTCAAAAAGTTTAATGAACTGTTCATGAGCTTTTTTTCCTCCTCAAATTTAATAATGATTAAAACACCCCTGAAACACACTGTAGTTACTGGGGAAAATGTAGAAATGCATTCTCAATTTAGATTTTTTTACTAAATGATTACTTAAGGAAATATTCCAAACATAAAGTGTTTTCAGATTCGGCTTTATGGTTCATTAGTACGTTATACAGTCCAGCTTATTTAACAAGGGGTATGATCTGCCATGTTTTAGTTCTCTGCTCATTTCATTTGCTTTTTGTTATACTATTCAAATTTCTAAAAGCAGATGAAGTTTCCACCTCTCTCTCAAGCCAGTTGGGACAAAGAAAGGCCGAAGGTCTGGAGTGGTCTTTATCCATGTCTGAATTTCATTGACTTTACAATTACGTTTAGCCTGAGGTTTTATATACCGTTTTAAAGGGGAGGGGGGGGAACAAAACCACAAACCAAACCCCAAAACCAATTCATTTATGAACACAGAAACTCACACGCTTGCAGGTTCACCTGTGAAGATAATAACATAGGTGCTTAGTTATGCAGCAGTATATAGATGGGCAAGCAAGGTGTAATCCTGAACGTCTTTGGCTTGCATGGTATGGTCTTGGTGTAAGGTCAGTCTGTTAATGGCATAATACACATGCACAAGGCTAAGTGATCATTAGTTGGCTTATATTATTAGCTCCTTTCATTTCCTGAAGGCTTTGCCAAGCAAAGAGTGTGCACAACAAGCCCTGTAACACATGAGTTCTTTTAGGACTCCTTGGAGTAATTTTTGAGGTTTGACTGGGAACAGAATAAAGGAAAGCTGACTTGCAGTGAGTAGAAATAGGACAGGGAAATATTTCATCTTTCAGGAAGCTATGCATAAGCTTTTTTGTGCAGGTGCATAAAATATGACTGAAAAATGTGGTACTCCCAGATTCTCTATGGAGACAAAAGAGATCTCCACTGTAGTGATGGCTGGCATGGTATATACTTCAGCCCTTCATGGCTGCAGAGTTCCTGACTTAAATTGAGGCCAGGTGTCTTGTGCTGCTCACCCCACAACTTAACCTATGCTGCCCTTTCTGTTAATGGTTTTTAAACTACAACTATACAAGAGACAAATACAGTGACTCCTCCTGAAATAGTCAAGAAGTTCTCCTAAAGACTTGTCTGCCAAATTCAGAGTAGCTGAAAATATATCGGTCAATGACGATCAAGGGAAAATTACAGCCTCCGTTTAAGGTCTTCTCCTATTAAATGCATTGGAAAATTTAAATTTAAAAACCTAATGAAAATCCTTACACTGATTAGTCAGTTTCATTTATTCATCAATTTTATCTCTTTTTGGGCTGCAACTTAACTGTAGAGTGCCAGGTGTTTCTGTAATAGAAAGAGCTGCAGTGTTATCTCTGAATGTAATGTGTAAGACCATGAGGTTCAAGGCAGTGTGGGGTGTGAGTTATAGCATGCCCTGCATTCACAGAAAAAAACAATCCTTACTTGCTCTTGCACCAAAAATAAAAATGCTTTTAATAATGACTTTGCCAGTTAATTCCTCCTTTCCCAGCCACACAATGAAAATCTCTGAAGGTTAGATTTAATTTACAGGCCAAGTGCATAGTTACAAGTGGGTTTTGTGCCAGTCTTGGAAAGTGTTAGGGGTCGAGGGACGGAGCTAACAACTCCTCGAATTCCTTAATGGTCCCC
>NW_010413237.1:138542-159334 GCF_000710305.1 Buceros rhinoceros silvestris | reverse complement strand
GATTATATTATTATAAATAAAGAGAAATAAAGATTATATATTTAAATTAAGGCGCCCTGGCTGTCTGCAACTCTTTGCTTTAGTGTCTATTGAGTTTAATATGAGAAGTAAGAAACACATGGCTTGTTTCTCACTTTCCATTAAATCCTCTACTTTTCCAGATGCTTCCAAAAGATATAAGTAGACAAGTGTCACTATAAAACTACACAATGTGTAACTCATTTTATTTTCTGAGAAAGATCCTGGTTACAGGTGTTTGAATCAGTCCAAACAACTACTTTTCTGTTATTTCATTACGTATTGAATATTCAACATCAACTTGCACAGAGTGAGTTGGTTTTACTTAGTGATGTCTGAATTCTCTCCTACATGATTGATATGTCAGAGAAAGCTGTCTTTTAAATACATATGGGATTTATTCCTGAGGCAGATGATATTTCTTTTCCATTTGAATGTACCTCTTGTCTGCAGTCAGGATTTCACAAGAAGAGGTAATCTCAAAGACAGATTAAACAAGACCACAGGGAGGTCTGAAGGTGCCATTCTAATTCCTCAAAAATCTAGCAATGAGGCTTTAAAATTAGAAGAAATGCGATGGCACGGTCTGGTTGCCTGAACGTTGCCTTCATGCCTACACAGAGACAAGTTAGCAAGCTGTCTAACAAACAACTAATTAATGAGCAATACAATATTACAACACTTAAACCCAAACACAGGAAAAGGCGTGCAGCCTTGTCACCTAATAACAGCGGAGATTATTTCCATGTACATCCACATCTCACAGTATCCAGAACAACAAGGACTGCAAGGTAATGTGATGCTGACATTTTGGGGGCAAAAGTCTGAAGGAAAGTGTCCGGTTACAAAGAAGGAAAATGTTTCAGCATCCTTCCCAGAAGGTTCAGCCTTTTAAAAGGACCACGTGGGAATGAAAAGAACAATGAATAAATCTATGTTCTTATTTATATCACTTTATACCAGTAAACTCAGAGACAATCCGTTCATTTTGTTTGTGTAAAGGCAAAGTTTGAGGATTTCTTAAGATGATAGCAAATCTTTTTAAAACCTCTACGTTCTTGGTCACTTCTTACCTTTTCAGATGGTCTGGGCACTAGAATGGGTTCTTCTTTGCTGCACTTTGCTTAAACTTAAGCACCTTTACATGGGAAAGGAATGCAAAAACACGTTAACAAAAGTTTTGAACCGAAGAGTTCTATGGGTGAAGATAAAATACAATAAAAATATAAAATACTTTCTAGATCAACTGATGGCAACACCAGTAAAATTCAAGCATGAGTCTTACCTGGTTACTATGAAGGTAACTGGAGTTTTACAAGTTGGAAGCAAATGAATGTTGCCTTGCAACTCTCGGACGTGCATGTTCTTGCAACTTGACATGTATGCTTGCAACATAAGGAGTGAATAAGTATTAGAGATCTCTGTGCAGATGCAGGGCTATGATCCTGTTGAGATCATGAAGATGTGATGGCATGGCTCCATTGACTGGAGTGTTGCAATGGAGAGATACAGGCTCTTTAGGAAAAAACAGGCTGGGACGAGTAGAAAGCGGAATAGCTCTTCACGTGAGAGAACAGCTGGAATGTATGGAGCTCTGTCGTGGGTGACAATGACAGCCTGGAGCTTATGGGAAAGGATTAAAAAGAAGACACTTAAGAGTGACACCGTAGCGGGTGTCTACTACAGGCTGCCTGACCAGGAAGAACAAGCGGATGAGGCCTGATACACCACAGATAGGAGCATTCTCACATTTGACCATGTTGATGTGAAAAATGCTGTTAGACCTGCCTCCTGATTCCAAAATGGCCAATGGTAGACATTCGGTGGAGGAGGATTATCAAGGGCAAGTTTGTTTCTGTAGTACACCCAGGACTCTTTGTAAAGCATCTTCTACTGGACCATCTACTCACTTTTGAATCCTTATGAAATGTTGTCATTCACAACTAAGTCTTTACTAATGATTTCTAAGTTTAGTTAAGCGTTATGTGAAACGTACCTTTTGTTGATCCTGGGCTGGTGCCTGATAATTTTATCTAATGGCCTTAGCTCTTGCTCAATGAGAAACACTGAGTAATCATATTAAGCTCCAATCTCTGGCTAAAGATCAAAGAGTTGTTCTATAACGGGGTAATGCAGGGAGGAATCAAGTACTTCTCCCTTGCTTATTTTGTTGAAAAACATGCAAAAATCTTGAAGGTCATTCAGTCTGTAAGACAGAAATCAAAGAGCAATCACATTCTGCAGTTCAGCTTTGTGAAAGAAAAGCTAATTGGAGAGATAGCTGTGCACAATCTGTGGGCATGTGTTTTAAGTGTGTCCTAGAGCCAAGCTCTTTCTTACAAGCAAAGATTAAAAAATAAGTTCCAAAACTGAAGAATTTCTGACTTTATTGAGCTTCTGGCTTTAAAAACAAGAAAGAACTGAATACTTGGGATCACTCTCCACTCCAAAGGTTCCTCCTGCCTTTTTAGAAAAAGGGCTTTAGAAATGTCCAGAATCAGTTTCCCACTGAGACTATTTATGAAAAAGGCTGCTACATCTGTTAAAACTGAGGAAAAAAGTTCCATTTTTAAGTAATGTCTAGTAACCTATAGTATGGAAGCCAAGAACAGGAAATAACTATGCTTGTGAGTATTAATTTTCAGGTAACCAGCTTCCTCTGTTTCAAAAGAATGGGCTAAAATATAGCTACTATTGGCAGTAGTATCACATAGACAGTGATACTACACGATGTTTTGGAAAGATCAAAAACTGATCTGGAAACAGAACTCTAGGCCAGATGGTACAATGTGCAAAAGTTTGAAAGAATTATGCATAGACAATTATTTCTGTAGTGTGTACCTCTAATTGCCAAAGGCACATAGAAAGTAGTTCATTATCCTGCTGACTCTTGGTCCTCATCTATATGTTTCCATTATTGTTCTCTAGTGTCTTTGCAGTAAAAAAAAACCAAACAAAAAACCCCGCAAAAAAACAAGCAAAAAAACCCCCAAACAAACAAAAACCCAACCAAACAAAAAAACCTCCCTGCATTATTTTTACATAAAGTTGGCCACTTACCATAATCCTGACATAATGGTAACTTATGTACTGAGCAACAACAGTAGAGTCTGCTTTTTTTTTTTTAGCTAAAAAAATCCTTGTTATTTAGAATATGAGTAGCAATGTGGAAGGAATTGAAAGGAGATATAGGGTTGGATATAGGACTGGAACATTAAATAAACTTAAATTATCAGAAATTAAGTGATTCTGGCCTCTACAATCATCTCCTCTTCATTAACTAATTCTTCCTCAAGGCTGAGCCTACCATTTACTACCTTCTTCTACCACAGATCTCACTCACCTATTTAATATGTCATACTTCCCTCTTCATTTCCCCTTTACTTTCTAGGTCAATTCCCTTATACCTTCTCTGTAGCTTGATTCTGAATGTGTGGAGCCACTGGGAGACTTGCTGGAACAGGTTTGTGGTTGCATTTCACTGTGTTCATTAACCTTCACTTCTGCAGGACCATCTTTCCCTTTCCACTGGAAATCACAAACAGTGTGGATATAAAGTCAGAGAAGTAATAGGAGTGGTTCCTTACTCACAGTATCCACGTGTTAACAGCTCACCACAACAGAACACAGTAGAGTTCTGAAGACAAGTGATTTAGTCATTTTCATGTCACTTCTGACTAACTTGTATCCAAAGATTTGGGGTTTTAGCAGTAGCACCTTTAAGTTATGCTGCTATCCCTTCTGCCGGCAAGATGCAGGATGAGAAATGTCTCACTTTGTCTGAGCTGAGCCACTTTGAGGTACATTGTTAATTGTAAAGACTGGAGAAAATCATTAATAGCACTTCATTAATCACATAATGAATGAAGAATGTTAGAAAGGACAGAATGAGATCTAAGAGTAGTTGATCTCTTAATATTGTCTTTTTAACATCGTTACTACCAGAGCAGTTCACTAAATGCGTTGATAGCTGACAGTGGTTTTAAAGGGTGACTAAATAAATTTATTTAACTTCCGGAAAATTTCTGCTTGAACATTTTACAATGAAAACTTTTCCACGTTAAAATTTCAATTTTACTATAAAACTTTAGATTTGTTTCAGGGAATTCTGAATATAATATTTTATCTTGAGACATTCTGATTTGTAAAAATACAATTAAAAGAAGTTTTGGATTTTTTTGGTATTTATTTGCCCCCGTGTTAGTCACTTCAAACACATGTAGCAGTCTTAGTTAGGATGGCTCACAGCTCTTTTCTACAGGCAGAAAACACTTCTTGAATTCTCTCTCCCATAAAGCACTTTGGTTTCCCCTCTGGTTAAATGCATGACTAAAGCCTCTAGAACAGACTATGCTAGGAGAGACTGAGCTCATCCAGCGAATGGAGTTCATAGTGCATATGGAATTATAATAAATTCTCAAGGTATTCAGCTTTCCATCAAACTGAGAAGAAAGCAAGAATCCAACAGTACCTTGATGAATAAACACGAATGAAAAAAAGACTTGGTTAATGTTTTTAAACATCTTCTCTCTATACTGGATTGTGTTCCACCCCCAATCACATGCCTAATGTGACAGTAAGGAAGTGACAGTAAGGAAGACTGAGTTGCCGAACAGCTGGAAATCCCAGACAAATAGCCATTGCACCTCCGTTTACATGCATACATCATCCTTCTGTCCAGGATATCCCAGCTGACCCCCAAGTTATTTAATTGTAATATGTTAGCAGGTATGACTATAAAAAATTGTTGAGAAGAGGATAGTTTTGTAAGGTTCCAGTGCAGGGAGAAATTTTGATACTTCACCAAATCATTTTACTCAGGATGAAAATAAGAGTTGAAATAATTCATTTCCTTTGGGGAAAAAACACAAAAAACAATAACAAAACCAAAACCACCCTTCTACCTGTATTATTTTATTTAAGGGTGATGAAAAACTTCATAGATCAAATGTCCTTAATTATGAAAAATCCCCTAAAGCCTCTGTTTCTAGGAAGGTGGAATTTTTGCAGTTCTTGCAGAACTGAGTAAGCAATTTCACAGTAGGGCAGAAAACTTCAAGTTTTGTCTGACAGGGAAAATAAGATAATAAGGGACGATGCAGGACAATTGTTCCAGTTGTTCCACCTCAGGCTGACCAAGGATTTAAAAGCAGGTTTCTGATATCACTAAGATACCAGTGTCAGGCGTCAGGTTATACTGAGGATTACACCTTGGCTTTTTCTCTGTCAGATATTCACCCTCTACCTCAGAACGCTCCCTTCAGAATCAGGATCAGGTTGTCCTGCTGCAGCAGCTCCAAGAACACCACTCCTGAGGATCCTACTTTGGCATGTGGCAGGTCTCACAACCAGTCTGAAGCTCTAAACCCAGGAAAGCTTCCACAGCCAGAGACTCAGGCATCGCTCGGCTGTGTTTGAACATGTCAGGACCATCTTAGTGATGGAGGTGCCCAGATAGGTTTATATAATGAGTATATAAACAAGAGTAAATGGAATCAAGATTTTCAAGATCTCAGATAAGCATCTTAACGTGATTTTACTTGTGATTCTTTTACTAACTATTATAGAAGAAATATTTTGGCAATAGCCTGAGACAGCAATAAAACAAACAACGTGTAATAATATATGTATTCAATCGAAGAGAAAGACCACGAATCACACAGATCGAGAAAATAATAACAGAGTAGAGAGGAGACATTAAAATAAAGAGCATGATTATGTTGTGTAATACCCTGTCAAGATGCATCTTTGATAAAATAGATTACCTGAATTTCTCCAAAAGATCAAAATCTGAAAAATTATCAGAAAAGTCTTGAAGAGTTGAACACAGAAATGTTTAGCATGAAACGCACAGTTACAAAGGCCATAATATACTTACGGAAGTTCACACTGCCAAAAAAAAAAAAAAAGTAGCTCTGGTAACATTACAGTAAATAACCTAATTAGAACTTTCTTACCCTTCATTCAGGCTCAGCAAGAGCCTCCCCTGCTACAGGAGAGAGAGAGAGACCTGGAAAAGGCAAACATGTAAAGTCAGCATAACTTTGCAATGTGCTTCTCAGAGCCAGCAGGAAGCAATAGAAAGGACAATGATGTTTTTATAAGTTTTGCTAGTTTTTAACCTCTTTTTTTTTCAGTACCAGTGCTTAGAAAAAACACTGGGTGACCATCAGGGGATTTCGCTGAGTTTTATAACCTGGTATTTCTGTACATTTTGAATGCCATCCCAAGGTCAGCTTCGCAATCTTCGTTCAATGGACCATATGCACCTCTATTTTGTGCCTGGTGCCTTAATTTGCAAGGTGCCTCAGATGCATCCATGTGGTCATTTGGCAGCTGGACGATGAAGTATATTGTGACCAGCTATTTTCAATGTTTGTATCAACTGCAAAGCAGAAATAAACACAGTGATTACAAAAGGCAAATAATACTTGTTTTATTGCCCAGTGAAGACAAAGTTGGGACAATAGCAGACCAGCTGTTTGGCATGCTTTCTGCAATTTAGAATTTCTAACAGAGACCTAAGCATTTGTGTGTCCATTTGTGAAAATCAGCTTGACTGTTTGTGCCACAGACCTATAGCTGCCAGCATTTGTATGCTCTTTATGCTGGGAAGAGTGCCAGCTTGCCTATACGTGCTAGATAAGCCAAGGCAGTGAGAACATTCAGAGGAATGACCAGGGAAAAGGCATGGTAATTTATTCACTGTTAGCACTGAAGAGCTACAAGGAGTGAAATATATCCACTGCCACAAGCATGAGAGGGCACTGGGAATAGCAGTAGGAAGAGAGCAGAAAACCAGTTTCCAGTCTGATGCCTCTTACATTACGTGATGCTTTCCAAAATACCAAACCTCACCCACACTCAAAAAAAAAAAAAAAAAATTCTATGTCATTCTTTAGGTTCCTGTAAGGTAGCTCCTAATAGCAAAATGTTCCTATCCAACAAAATAAAATGAATGGATTTACTGAAGAAGCAAAATACATACAATAGATATCAGGTGTATACTTAGTCTGACACCTCACTTTAAAAAAGAGTTTAAATCTGATTTCAGATGGGTGAAGCTTTTGTTAAAAGACTCATGAAAATTCCACAATTACAGTGGTATATTTTCAGAATGAAGTCCCTGATATGATCCCTATAGTTCTGTTTTCATTATGGCATGCAAAAGGGCTGGAAATTTGTCTAACATCCACTAGAAGTAGCTCCTTCTATGTGACAGCATTTTAATTCCTTCTTATCTCATAGTATTGACAGATAGATTAATAACAGTTGTTTCTCTCATGGCATATTTCAGTCTGTGTCCAGCCTATATGCATTATTCTCTTACGATTTCGTTCATGGAGAGGTACCATGATTTTAACCTACAAGAAAAAAACTTTGAATTTCATATTTGATTGGAAAGTATACAGGACCACAGTACAGAGCTGAATTTTACAGAGAACTATATAGATATCTGGGTCAAGAGACCGAAAACCCCACCAACCGAAAGCCAAGAGTTCAACTGGAGAAGATTCACTGAAAATAGAAGGTACATCATGAATATCAAAAGAATATACTGTGCCACAAGAGTTAGGGGAAAGCAAATATAAGTGTAAAAAATTAATTAATTAGCATTTTCAATTACTGATATTCTCATGTGGTAAAAGATGTACTTGTGAGTGAAGAGGTTTAAGACCGTTTCAGACAAGAATGCTAACACATAGTATGAGTTTAGTAGTAGTGGTTTCTGGCAATCTGGTGAAGTTTACCATCCAAACTAAGAAGTAAGTAACATATATATGTAATGATTAACTGTTTTTTTATTGTTTGTGGGTTTTATTCTTTTTTAATAGGAAGTGAAACTGTCAGCATTGACTGAACAGTAAGTGGATTCATCACAGAAGCAATTCAGTCGTATTTACTCTATTGTGTGGTTTTTAAGTGGTGAATAGTTCCATTGATTTAAAACCTAAACTTAAGCCAGCAAAAAATTCTGTCATAATTTAATTATGATCTGCATAATCTCCATCACTGAGAGCCTTCTGACCTAGTGAAAGGAAGAGCCTACATCATACCTTGAGTGCCTTCTGTCTCTTAGCTCCTTTTCGTTCTAGTTAATTTACCTATTTGCCTCCTACGTGGACCGCTACTTGCCCCGAAGACCTGGAAAGACATTTGCTGACAGCTTAGAGTTTAGACGCCTTGTTTGTCTCCTTTGTTTACACCCACATCATCAGTTTAGACTTCAGGCTCTTCAGGGCACCGCTGCTCCATGTTTGGCACGGCAAAGGTAGTGTTTCTTCTTATTAACTTCCTAGCCATAACATAATTAACATAATTAATAATAAAAGTTATTGTATGTATTTAAGCAGACTTCATTACCATTTCTGGACTTCTTACTAAGTTTTTATTACTTACGCATGAAAACTTTTTTTTCCTGTTGCAATAACTTGAATGTGCATTAACTTTGTTGATATTAAATTAGGAGGAGATGAGGGCTTGAGAGGCCTTACAGAGAGATCCTGATCATCAACCATATGAGTGGATTCAGTTTACTCAGCCTTGCGCAATTTTGGGAGCAAAGCACCTTGATCAGTTATGTACTACTAAACTTTAATGCACAACAAGCATAACCTTAGAATACATTAGAAATTCTACTAGTAATAAAGCTTTTATTCTGATCCTGTAAGTTCCCTGTCATGAATTTCAAAAGGATCTAACAATATCAGCTGCTCAAGTAATAGATCCATCATACTACAAGTACCTTCCCACCAAATAATGAGCTTGGTCTTTTCTTTTTCTTTCTTTCTTCCTTGCTTGCTTTCCTCCTTCTCTCTCACTTTCTGGACCTTGATTCTCATTCTAGAATACTTTGTCATTTTGAAAATGGAGCACATAAGTAAAAATTGAAGCCTTTATTTACTTGCATGAGTAGACAGACAAATATTAATAAATTAGGGCAATTTAGTGACATGTTAACTAACTTAAGTTAGCTAACCTTATTAGCAAATTAAGGTCTCCTTTTGTACATAAGAACATTCTTCTATTTGGCAAGGAAAGCACATAGAACACAGTTCCAAGACAGGGAGTTTAACTAAATTTTAATATGATTATTCACTGCTACTTGTCAACGTGAGTAAGATTTTCACAATCTGATCCTATGCAAATAAAATGTAGTTGGGAACTAAGTGGAAAAAATTGTTCACAGACAATCTCATCAACCATATGCACAACAAGGGAAATAACATGCTGGTAAAATGCTAGGATTTTTTTTTTTTTTTTCCTTGGGAGTATGCACTGATTCACTAGATAGCAAAAGCCACTAGGTGGCATTTGTGATTTATTAGGCTGGTAGCAATGGTTTATAAAGATTTCATCCAATCCTTGGTTTCAAGAGAATAAGACATTTAACATTCTAAGACAAATCAAGAAAACCCCTCCATAATTAGATAAATACATGGAATTTTCACTTCTCCTATATCATTTGGAAACCTAGTTTTTGAAGTTGCCATTCAAATCCTAGACATTCTCAGGCGTGTATTCCCTGACCCCACAGCACCAGCTTACATAAGTAATTACTTGTCTACAATTAAGCTGTAAATAATGCAATCACTCCATTCTTGTCCTGTCACTCTAGCCCTAACCACAACAAATAGGGCTAATCACATACTTATTCAAGTGTGTAATTATTCACAGTTAAACTTCCGTCACTTTCACCCTGTTTGGAAACAGTAGAACACAACCTGTAATTAGCAAACGTTGCTGCAGGCACTTTGACTTGGTATTCCGCCATGGATTCAGCACCTATGTGAGCAAAGAGCTAAACCCTTTGATCTAGGCTCCTGGCATGGTTTCTCCCCCTTGGGCCATTTTATTATCAGACCTCAATAAGGCAGAAAGACCAATGAATTGTTATTATGTCAAATAAGCCTACTGAAAATCACCCGCGTCCCCTTTGTCAGAGGCTTCCTATGCGCTTATACCATGCCTGTATGCATGTGTATATATATCTATGCGTATATATGTCAATGTATGTGTGTCAGTGAGTCTCTGAAGATGCATGAATCAATCAATCACGTATACACCTGATTTAGATTTTCATTGAAATGTCAGTAAAAGTCTTAGTACTCACAAAGTAGCTTGATGGATATAGGTCTGAAGTTGTCATTTCCTTTATATGATGTTTCCTTGGTTAGAATCTGAGGCTGTGAAAAAAGATCCCTCCTGCCTGAAAGGCAACATTTCAAAGCATTATATCCAGCAAAACACAATTACACCAGTAGGTACAGAAACAACTGCATGTAGACAAGCTGCTAAAAAGACTAGTCATAAAGCAAATGCCTTTAAGTCGTGCTCCAGTTTATTGTACTGAAATCTTCCAACTCAGATTGTTGTCTCATAATAAACTGAGCGCATCACACATGTAACATTAAACCATGCGTGCCCTCATTTCATACCGAGTCAGGTTCTGTCACAGGTACCCAGCTTGAGCTGTTCCTTACTGTTTCCCAAGGGCTGGTAAAGAACTGCTCAGCCTGAACAAGGAGGCAGAATTCGTCCCATGGAGAAGATTGGAGAATTAGAAAGAACTCATTTGCCACCTGCCCTTAGCTGTAATTCCAGAAGCAGATGGAATATGAGATTAAAAACAGGACCTGTTTTTTGCTTGCTGGCACATAAACAGATCGTTTAGAAGAAAGGCTGAGTAACAACAGGCACAGAAAGTAATTGTAACACTTGTTTTCAGTTCATCAAAGAAAACGGGTACTTCATTCCTTGCCTCCCTTGTCCTGTTCCCTGCTTCATCCTCAACATGGCTATGGTTTATTTTGTATCTGATCCCATGAACCACAGTTGTTTTACACCCAGAAATCAGCGTGTAAAAGATAACACAGACTGTAAACAAGCCTTCTTTGTGGGAAGACACTGAAAGGCATTGAAATTCTTCAACAGAAGCTTTGGCCGGTATCAGAGGTGAAATAGCTCCCTGGATGAGATCTTGTATGTTTTGAGTCGAGCAGCTATTTTTACTGGTGCATGTTAGTGTAAAGAGGGGAGGGGAATAACTAGGATGTGTTTCAGTAGACATTGAATGCAAGGAGCAAGGGGAGTCAGAGAAAAAGCTATCAACATACTTTTGTGCTGTGAATAGTCATATACTATCGTATGCTGTGAATCCGGAAATCATGAAAGTTAATTACTTGGTGTGCCTACTGGTCAATTGGCAGAAAGGAAGAGGCTAGGGATTACTACCTACTCCTTAATGGGGTCTGCCAAACAGGTTTTCCTTCATGGTTTTCAATAAAACGGCCGAGTATACAATCGCCATGGAAACAGTCATGCTGGATGGAGTCTGTGACACTTAGCTAGCTAGTTAGTTAGTTAATTAGTTAGTTGCTGATGAATTGCAGTAATACGAAATTGCCATAGTCTCAAGATACTTTTTTAAACAGCAGTAGCTGCCTCCCAGTATAATGACTCACTTGAACAGTCTATATCAGCCAGAATAAAATGCTCAGTAAATGTTTCCAAGTTGACAGATATTCTGTTAGGGACCTATTATTTGCTGTCAATATGATGCAGGGAGAATGCAGACATGCTGGCCTTTGTTTACTTTTTTAGCCGCCTGCTCAGACCATGACCTTTTGCTGCTGATGATATACATATGTTGAACATTTGTTTAAACTGTCTTCCCACCACTGATAAACACAACCCTCCAGATTACATTATGTAAATGTGTTGCAGGGGAAATAAAATAGAATTTCATATTTTCCTACCTAGCAATTCTTCCCACAGCTTTGTATTTATGACACTTTAAAAAATATGTAATCCTAGGAGGAATGTGAGCGATTCATATAGTTATTGCATATAACTCTTCCACAACACCAGAAAATCTGTCAAGCTGTCATTACAAGCTGCCATCTGAGAAGATGCCCTTCAGAGTCTTAATTTCCCTTTCCTTCCCCCTCACACCCCACTAAGATTATTTACAAGACTATGGTAACCACATCTGAAATCAGCCCTTGTCAGATTACTCAAGATTTGTAAACTGTATGAGAGGAGGAGGCTACAACACATGCTGATGAGGACTTGGGTATTTCGGTGATGAACCTACCGAGTTTCTTGTTATCGTCTGAGGGTAACATATACTTCATCTCCCCTCTTTGACTGGGCCATCAAGGATTTGACTGCACACTAAGTTTGTTTCCCAGGTAAGCCAGCTGCTGATTCCCTTCTCTTTCCACAGAATATTAAACATTTCCTCATGTCACCAGCAAGAACAGGAAATAAAGTGTGTTAGGATTTTTTTCTTTTTTATTCACTATTCTGAATATGAACCAGAAATACATCTGAGCTGCAATAAGTTATCAGCAGTGCAAAATATATGTCATAAAAATACATTGTATCAGCTAGCTTTTCGCTCTCCTTAGCTGTGTGTTTCATGGAGAAGGTGATAACAAGCCTTTGTCAACATTACATTAAAAAATTTTGCTTTCTTTTTTTTCGCTGAAATGTGAGGGTTTGGACCCCTGAAGCCCAAAGTGATATTCAGCTTGCTTATTAATTTGTATTATTTTTCTGTCTAAAAGCATGTGGAACTGAACTAATGACATCATTATGGTTGCAATCCATCACACTGGAAACCAAGTCTAAGAAAATCATCACTCTAGGCTACAAGCAATATGCTGAATGGCTCAACAATGTAAATGTTACACTTCTTCCAAATCTGCAGAGATTTGGAGTGACTTGTTAGAAGCTGTCATAAATTACAGAACTTCGTTCTAAATCCAGAAGGCTGTCACAATATTTGAGTTTTTCTGCTATAAAATTTCCTATCTTAAAAACTATAGAAACACAGATATAATACACGTCAAAAGATAAGTCTTAATCTGACTGCTTTTCTCTTAGCCTTGAATTTATGGAAAGAATTTACATGATCCAGAATATGGATGATATGGATGGTCCTCCACAGCTGAAACCAAAAATATTGGACACAGTTTCAGCATTAAGGAAATAAACTATACTATGTGATTAAGAGGGAAATTTGGTAATCTTTAGCACAGATGCACTTGTTGAATAGTTATTTCAAGATTAAAATAAAAGGTCAACTCACTTTAACTGCCTGAAATCTTTTTGCCTTTTGTCAGTAGAGGGAAGAACATACTCTACAGCTTAGCTGTTACTCTCCATTTCTAGGAAAGATGAATCATTAGTCACTTGAAGGTGGGTAAAGTAAATTCACTCAATCTGTACTTTTTTGCTATGTAAGAAATTTCACAGCAAAATAAATTCTATTCCTTGCTGTTAGGTTTAGGAACCAGATTTGCTAATCCTTTATTTGCATTACCTGTGTCAGTCTGCTTCTACACAATCCAGTTCACCTCATAGACTAACCTACAGTCAAAGAGATCAGCATTTGGTAACAGCTGGATGCTTGGCTTTTGGCATAAATTTTCTGGAGTTGTAGCTTGAAACTTTAGGAAGCTAGTTCATCTATGACTAAATCATTGAACTCCAGGTAATACTAAACATCTGCACAAGGATGTGGTCTCTGCAGTTCTGGCCCTCAGTTCATTTGAAAAGTAGTCCAAATGAATTCAGTGGGTCTGCTTAGAACATGAGGTGCTTTTCCATGGAAGGAAGTATTTCAGAGACTGCCTTAGAATCTCAAACATTGGTCAGCCTAAGGTGATCACTGGAAGACAGGGGCTGGGAAAAAGAAAATACAGGCAAAGGGAAAAAGGCAGCAATTCCTCAGTGACCGGAGAGTTATAAAAACATTCCCTGAAGAACAATGTCAGGGTAGGATCTAAAGCATGAAGATTTTCTTATGTAATATGTGCATAAATCTGGAAAAAGGAAAAATAACAATTTTAGGTTGTTTCTCTAAAGATCTTATTGATTGTCACTGTTGAAATAATAACACAACAGCATGTCTGAGGATGTAAACCAGTTTCATAGTTGATATTTCCATGACACAGGACTGTATCCTTCCTGTACCCTATATACACGCAGTAATTGTGTTATGTATTAAAGCTGAACAAATAAAGTACTCATAGATTTATGTTGTTTTATTGTTCAATTTGTGGCTGGCATGCAAACTTGCAGCTCCTTTCTTTCTGCTATTCATTTTTGTACAATTATTCGTTTAAACAGGCTCTCCTGAAATGCAGAAGAAATTAAATGTTCTATCCACATTCACGCTAAATGAATTCATTCTGATTAATGTTACTCAAATGAATAC
Organism: Buceros rhinoceros silvestris; assembly: GCF_000710305.1. Classification (NCBI taxonomy): domain Eukaryota; kingdom Metazoa; phylum Chordata; class Aves; order Bucerotiformes; family Bucerotidae; genus Buceros; species Buceros rhinoceros. The sequence goes on along the minus strand of NW_010413237.1, from coordinate 145,089 downwards.
AAAAGGAATTAATCATCATTAGAAAGATGTTGAAATGTTTTACTCTGACTTTTTAAGCTTTAATATACTCCTAGGTTGCATGACATTAGATATGAACCCACAGCTAAACCCCTAGATGCAAGGATTTGGGGAGTATTGGGAGGAGTCTACATCTAAAACCAGAGTGGGAATTTTACTCCCATCTCTCTTTGAAAGTGATACTTATTATGCATGCTCTTTTGAGTTCTTAATTTGTTTTTAATTGGTTTATGTTTTCTAGTAGCTTTTAGCCACTCCCTTGAGTCAGAGGGCAGAAAGGAGCTATATATCTGCATAAGCTTGTTTGGATATATACAAGCTGGTATGAATAAGGTACTAAAATTCAGAGTTTACACCGTGGGGAAGAGAATGGTTAGAGGAGATGTGGATAATGTGAGCTTCTTTGACTTATTCTTCCTTCCATAAGTGAAATACAGGAACTGATCAGTAATATTTCATGAAGTCTCTCCACAGGTTTTCTTTCCAGTGATAAGTGCAGGTAATGTTATTTCCTAAAGTCTTAGCCAAGGTATCTTCGCTGATCACAGGATAGTCAAAGACAAGTTTTTAATGCTTTAAATGTCTGTAGAATTGGTTTCATGATAAATTGCACATAGCTCTGCATTTATTTCCCTCTAATTTTTTATCACTGCTATTCCCCTACTATTTTCTGACATCTCAGTACTAGACAAGGTTGTGGCATTCTGAAATCATAGAATTACAGTACCAAAGAATAAGACAGGAAGGGAGGGACCTTAGCAGGTCCTGCCAAAGCCAGGCCAGCCATGAAGTCAGACCAAGTTGCTCAGAGCTTTATCCAGTCGGGTCTTGAAAACCTTCAAGGTGGACACTTCACAGCCTCTGTGGGCAATGTGGTACACTGCTCAACTGTCAGGATGAAGAAGAACATTTTCCTTATAACCAATTGTCCCCTCATAAACCACTGTGAAGAGACTGATTCAGAATTCTAGAATCATAGAAGGTTTTTAGTTGGAAGGGACCTTTAAAGGTCACCTAGTCCAACCCACCGCAGTGAGCAGGAACATCTTCAACTAGATCAGGTTGTTTAAAGCCCCATCCAACCTGATCTGGAATGTTTGCAGGGACAAGGCATCTACTACTTCCCTTAGGCCATCTGTTCCAATGTTTCACCACCGTCACTGTAAAATATTTCATCCTTATATCTAGTCTAATTCTCCTCTCTTTTAGGTTAAAAGCATTACGACTGTCACAACAGGCCTTGCTAAAAGGACTATCTCCATCTTTCTAACAAGCCCCCTTTAAGCACTGGAAGTCTGCAATAAGGTCTCCCCTCAGAGCCTTCTCTTCTCCGGGCTAAACCCCAATTCTCTCAGCCTGTCCTCACGGCAGAGCTGTTCCATCCCTCTGATCATTTTTGTGGTCCTACTCTGGACCTTTGCCAATAGGTTCATGCCTTTCCTGTATTGAGGACTCTAGAGCTGGATGCAGGTGAGGTCTCACCAGAGAGGAGTAGAGGGGGAGAATCACATCCCTCGACCTGCTGGTCATGCTTCTTTTGATGCAGCCCAGGATACGTTTGGCCTTCTGGGCTGCAAGCACATATTGCCAGCTCACGTCCATCTTTTCATCCACCAAGTCTTCTTGGATAACCTCCTCACAGGTATTGTCAACCTGCTGTTAGGTGCCAGGCCTTAAGGAACCCTTTAATGAAGTGCTTGGCTGCCCGTCTTGTGAAGATGATCTTTCTCTCTGATCTTATCCAGTTCAAGTTTCCTGGAAGGGTATGTGTAAATCTGTCCTACCAGAAAAGATCAGTTTTTGAATTCCAAGATCCAATAAAAGAGTTAATGCCTTGACCCCAGATTCAGAGTTTTGATCTAGCATTTCTGAACTTAATACTTCTGTTTGTGAACTAGAATTCTATTGTGAATTAGAATTCTCTCATAGAATTACAGGATTAAATTATAAAGTAAAGTTAAACAGATGAGGTAAAGTTGTCACTTTAGAATGATGAAAAGGGGAATACCTGAAAAGAACTGACACATGATCGTAAAAAAATTGAGGAAGATTCTCCAACACTTCCAGCAAACTGTTGCTCATTTTGGAAGAAAAATGAAGAGGAGAGCCCTAATACCAGAAAATCTGAAATTTCTCTCTATGATCTGACCGACCTGTGACAATTGTTCTGCATGTAAACAGTCACAATAGGGATATAACGTTAGGCTTGTGTTTTGCATACATCATAGTTTAAACAAGGACCTCTGGTCTGCAAGGCCTTGCTTATTCGCCACAACATAAGAAGTGAAAGTACTGCTTTGAACTTCAATTCTAGTATGCACACAAGCATTTTGGCACATAGGAATGTCCCAACAACCAGATGATACCTTCAACATGTGATCTGCTCTGTGAAACACCATCATCATGAGAAACAGTTGAATACTGATTTGTCTGCAGCTTTGCTGAAAGGTTTATAGCACAGTGAGTGGTAATCACATTAGCTGCCTTTATCACTTGGACTGTACATTACATTAACATAATACAATTTTATAGCTTTAAGAAATATTAAACAGAAATGAAGGCAAGCAGCGCTTCACTAATGGATTTACAACATCTCATCCCCGCTCAGCTACAATATCTATAATCGGTCAGAATATTATTTGCACTTCTTTAGAAGGAGCTGTTCGTTTCACCGTGTTACTCTGCAAAACATTTATCGTCTAATCAGTTTGTTGAGAGATGTAGAAACTGCTTTTGTCCTTCATCCTGACTTTAAATTGTTTTTTTTTTTCTCATATATATCCAAAACAGAGAGACACATGGATACACATACATAGGCTTCTTCTCTAAGACATTAAAGTCTCTTCACTATGACCATACCACTGAAATTCAGTGCAAGATGAATAAATAATTTGCTTTGGGTCTTTTTAAAATCTCTTCCACTAGTATCTGAAGTAGCTCTGGTTTGTCTGGCTGGGAAAGTCAATAAATTAAATAAACACCAAAGGAATCTAATTCATCTTCCTCTCACCCAAAACTTCTGCCTGAAGTAAGGGAAAACATTACTGCCATCAAAAACAAGTGTTCCTATTCTAAACAGAGTTAGAATGAGTAATATTAAAAGAATATTTTCCATGTTTCTATACTCTTACAGAAGCGTAAAACTTGAAAATAAGAACCAAAAGCATTATTGAGACAATCCTCATATACTTAATTCGTTATTCAATATATTTTCTTTGCCAATCCCACAAGAAATAATGACTACTACTAGTCAGACTCTGAAATTGCTCTGTGCAAATAGTTCATAAGAAGACTTACATCTCATGTCATCCTTCTTGAGCAGATCACTACTCATTTCAGGAGTATCAGTGTTGCTAAGTCTTCATTTACTGTTGTATCCAAGCTCCTCGCTAAACATCTGACCCAGAGCTCACTAGCACTGGTGAAAACAGAGAAATAATCTAGAATCTGTTCTAAGTCCCTCACTTTCTTTTATCATGCTCAGCATTATGTCTTGTTCTTTTGGAACTTAGGATGCAGTTGCAGCCACAAGCCCTGATTATTCAGGCTAAACATTTCCAGATTGACTTAAGACTTTGGAACAGGCTTTGACACTAAAGAAGCTGCCCACGCTGAATCTTCATGCTAGATATCCCAAGAAGTCACAGTGAGTTGCATGTGAGATGTAGGTTTAAGAATGGCCTCAAAACCCTTGTTTTGGGGTGAAGTTTTATTGGGTTTTTGTCCGTTAGCAAGTGTTTTACTGTAACTAGCTTCCAGGAAGCACATGAGGATTACACTTTTTAAGCTTTATATATATTCTTTTGCCTGCATAATTCACTGTTTCATGGTCCCTTTTTATAAATGATTTGCATTTATAACTGATTTGCATTTTCCCAGTTAAAAAATATATGCAGTGAAGTTATGCTAAGGAAGGAAGAAAGTAGAAGAAATTCTATGGTTACTTTACCAAGCTGTTCATGACAGGCTAGAGAGTCATACAAAAGAGCCGGAGATGAGTTGGCAACCACACTGGAATGAACAAATATACTTTCTTCTTCAGGGCTTAATATTTGCTCTTTTCCAACAACAACATAGGAACTTCCTTTCTTTTCACCACAGGATTTATGGCTCATTGCCTGTGTGTTTGCCTGATGGTATCCAAAGGCGTCAAATGTTTTAAGGTCTCTCTTGTGTTGAACCTTTTCCTACTGAAGTAAAAACTATTCAACATCCGTCAAGCGTGGGTCTTTGTTTATTATTTTATCCCACCTATGGTTGGCTGGAATTTTTCAGTCAGCTACCGTCTCTTATTAATACCCTTCTACCTTTGGAGTTTATTTATCATGGTGAGAGAAAAACAGTTGTTTTGAAAGTCTCCTATGAGTGGTGTATGGTTATATAAAATTATCCTCATCTTCCCTGTGGATGAACCAGTGGAGCACATGTACTTATTTGAATTTCCACCTTTTATATGCATATATTTATATAAACGCATATATATACATACTGCATTCCCTGTATGCATTTAACATGATTGTGTACTTGTTTTGGTGCTCAAAGAAAACACATAGTCTCTAAATTAACATTTAGTGCCATTTGAGGCCATTTCCTCTCATCCTATCACTCATTTCTTGGGAGAACAGACTGACCCCCACCTCACTGCAAACTCCTTTCAGGTAGTTGTAGAGAGTGGTAAGGTCTCACCTCAGTCCCCTTTTCTCCAGATTAAACAACCCCAGTTCTCTCAGCTGCAACTCATTAGACTTGTGATCTAGATCCTTCACCAGCTTCATTGCCCTTCTCTGGACATGCTCCAGCACCTCAATGTCCTTCTGGTAGTGAGGGACCCAAAACCGGGCACAGTATTTGAGGTGTGGCCACATCAGTGCTGAGTACAGAGGTACAATCCCTTCCCTTCCCCTGCTGGCCACGCTATTTCTGATATAAAACGCAAAGTAGATTGGGAAATACATAGATGTGTGTATATATATATATAAAACCTATGTATAATATAAAAAATAAAATGTGTATAATAAAGTTGCAAAGTGTATTGGGAAATCTGTAATTCAGTGAATCTGGTGAACAAGGAACAAATTCCTTGAAGAAACTACCTGGACTTCATTAGGAAAATATGTGGTTAAGTGCTGCAACACCAATAACTTCCTCTTTCCTAGCACCAGAAATCAGCAGCTGAAAGCTGTGATTCACAGAAGGCAACAACTCTGACCTGCTGTAATGAACTGCCTGCTCCCCTTTGGTCTCAGGAAGGGAGACGTGGTGTGGTACTGAAGACTCTGAGGGTTAATATATTTGCTACTTAAAAACCAATTTGGACATTAAAAGGAATCTTCATGTAACAGATTTTATTCATCTGTGCAACACAGTAAGCTTTGATTTAGGCAATCAAGATTTTCTTTATATTTAATTGTGTACACTTTTTCATTCAGTCAATGAGTTGTCAGCTTTTCATGTATTTTTAAAGTCTCACAAGTAGATGATCTGAAGTGCTGTTAATTATCAATTAAATTTTCTCAGAGTAGATTGTAAAAAGTTCAGTTGAACCCAATTAGGAAGAATGCAGCTTCCTTCTGCACCTCTAGGCTCAATTATTTTAAAGTATATGATAACATAGGAAAATAATCAAACTTTTCCTATCAATTATAAATGTGCTTCTACAATGAGATTCTTAAAAAGTCAGAAATGCATAATTCAAAAGTGAAATTAATAGAAATACATTATTCTTTGTTTGGCTTTTTACTCCCTGCATGAAGTATTTTCACAAAGGAGACGACCTTGTAGACTCGTAGGGATAGTCTTGGTTTAGGAATCCTTCTGCTACAGGAGGCTTGCTATAAATGCTGCGTTTCTGTGAGCCAGTTATAATAATTGTATATAAATTTGGATGTTTATTTTGCTAGTTAAATACCCAGGTCTCAGCTTCATAAAAACCTGCTGTTTCTACTGCCCCATCACGTCTTCTCGTTTACTTCGCTCGGTCAGTACCTTTCCACAGCATTATAACTGTACTTGATGTTTCACAGAACGCTGCTGGTGTGAGTGTATTACCTCAACACATTCATGCTACTGAAATAAGGCAGTGGAAGGCATTTCAAGATATGTTTAACAAGGAGTTTGTAAACATTCTGGCCTAAAAGAAGAAAAGACTTTCTGGAAAAAGGTGTTCAAAGCAACAAAGGACGTGTAGCGATCAGAACTGCTTCGCCTTTGTCAGGAGACATAAGAAAGAAATCTATTCAAGGCTGCATTAGATCAGTATTTTGTCTGAAGACCCAAGAAATGTACAACAGTTTTGGATAGGAGTGAATCTCCCCAACCACTGTGTTTATTTCCCTGTTTGGAAACAAATGACCTTTACTTTCAGTGGTCTGGATGGAAATAGCAACCATTTCATAGCAGGTTTTGTCCCTGCTAGCTGTAATGAAAGGCCGTTCAAGCACCACTGTGACAGGCAAAAGCGTTTCAGTGTGCAGACTCAGCGTATTCACAAGCATTTTGCCGTCATTTATTCTTTACCTTAAATAACTCT